>NC_135366.1:17484000-17788500 GCF_051622035.1 Arctopsyche grandis
AATTTACGTAACCTGTACCACAATAAAATTCAACCTCAAGATTTAGACTGATTTGAAGTCAGAATCGATCACTGTTTACGTTTTCATAGTTTAGAAAAATTGCATTTGTGGCTGTATATTTTGGAGATTATTGGAATACCTTTGATCTCACCACACAGAAACTTACTGAGATGTTTATCATTACGATGTTATTTTTTTCATTTTACCTGACGTATGTGATTAGTTATTGAGATACTTTTCGTACAAAGTTGGCATTACTATTATCGGCAAACTTCATTATATAGCAAACTGTAGAATTTTCGTGATGAAAAAGTTGAAAAAGTTGAGAATACAATGAGAGGAAGATATCATATAAATTTGTTTCCGATGTAATTCTTACCATATCAATTTAAAAGAAATGATGAAAAAAGGCTTCGGTCCATTTCCCGCGTTGTTTTTATTTGAATCGTATAATTTCGCTATTTTTTTATTGAAATTTAAACGTATTTCGGTATTGTCAAAATCGTGAAATCGTTAAATTTTCTCACAACACTTTCAAACCACAGTCGGCAATACCCACTTAAAGAAACATTGATTTATTGAGCTGCCATGGGATGAAAAAAAAAACATGATTTATCTCAAATTGAAAAGTTCGACTACCGAATAAATCTAATCGCGTTAAAGCAAGATTCCGCTTGTAGTTCGTAACACCTTTTGAAAACTGACCGATTCGCCTATTAGTCTTTAACGGTCGAGGCCGCTAATTAAATTGTACAAAATACAAATTACCGAAAATCCATCGTACGTTTGTAAGCTTGATTAATCGTGAAATTATACGCGGTTTTTTCCATCACCGTCCACGTATTATATTTTATTATATTTCATTCCGGGTATTTCTCTCATTGACAGACCTAGCAGCTCCCGAGAGTCCTTATGCCGCCGCGTACGTTGAAAGGTCGACCGAGACGATAATAATGATAATGATGATGATATAATGAGGTATTTGGTGCAATCGACCAGATAACAAACCAGCCAAGTCATTGACTATTTATGCGCTCATATTCGGATTAAGTACCCACTTCTACGTATATACATACATACTCTCAAATACTCCAGCTTTCCATTCGCCAACTAATTGGTTGCGGTAAATGTCTAAATTATTGCTTTTTTATAGGACCTTTACGATGAAAGCTCTTCGCAGAGGTAATACAAATAACTGTTTGGGTCTTTCATATTTTTTCGACGCATCCCGTGCACAATAATAGCGTTGATGATAAATAATATAAAAAATGACGATGACGACGGATAAAAGGCAAGGGAAAAACAGGTCGTATGGGTCCGATACACCTTTCCATCACACACGGTGATGGACCAACTCACAAAGTCTAAGTATTTGTGACGAATCGATTACGGGTGAGGTCCGTTCGAACCACCCACGCGGCTCAAAGTTTGGGCACCTCTGATTTGTCACGGTCTGTCATTCAGGATTGCTCTTGATTCTCATCTCGGCAGACTTAATTTTTTACCATACCGCGTATCTACGGCTGGTACACGCACCCAAAATAAGAGACTCTCATTATCTCGGATGACATGTGGAACTGGTCCACTCGCATTGAAAGTATCGATTTAATGGCCACTTGGGAATTAATGTATTTATAGACTACGTACATCATATATATGTACAAACGTATATCAATATCGAATAGAAATTATCAATTAAATCGTACTAATTCATCTTCGAGTGTGATCGTAAATGTTTACGCAAAGTTTTCACTCGATCCATTGGTTATGGTTTCGAATGAATTCGATTAAAATTGAATAAAAATGCGTTTCTCTTTGACGTATATGAGAAAGTGTTTTGAAGGCGATTACCTACGTTCGTTGACAGTCGGTTGAATGAAGGCCGGTTTCTCGAAATATGGGTACATAAGTACGAGATAATGGTATCCAGAGAAGAATGAATGAATGACACGCGCGAAACAAAAGAATTACCGTGCATTTATATTGACCGAAAAGCGTCTTTCCTTTCGTCCATGTGTGTGTATAATATACCTACCTATCTAGGTAATTTGGTAACAATTCAATTCAAACGTTCGGATAATGACACACCTGGACCGCATTTAGAGGAAACTCCCCAAATTGCACGAGGATGCCCTCCGACATGAACTCAAGATTCGATTGATAAAATTATAATGCAAGGTTTTGGTTCTTCGACGCGTCCATTGACGTCCGGTGTGAATGAAATCCAATTTAACATGCGTTCATTCAATACTGTGGAATTTGACATATCCGATTTTGATTATATACCCGTGTTATTTAAGATTTCATCCAACCAGTAAAGATATCGTGTATTATTTTAATTTATTTTGATTCCAACATACATACATACACACATAACAGAACAACGGATCAAAATATATTAACTTTAGCAATCATGAAAGCTTTGTTTTAACTTTCATTATCTAAAATGGACGTAGGTATGTATATTTGTGGTTCTGCAACAAAATCCTTAAGTGAGCATTTTCGCTCTCCTTGCAAATTTTTATATATTATAATTTGGTTTTCTTCGTAGTAAATAATGCCTAAAATGTAAACTTAAATAGTATCTGTGAAGCGTGAAGAGACGCAGTCAAGCAAACAGGATACAGAACTTGATCTATTGATTATTATGTCAAATACAATGACAGTTGTTTCAATATTTCAAAAAAATTTTAATTTTATGAATAAAACAATACTTCGATAATTTTACAATACTGTGTAAAATAGTTATGCATAATAATGCATGCCCGATAGTATAACATAAATATAGCAGAAAATAAGAAAGTAAAAGTAGTTAGAAATAATTTGTACATATATAGGTTCAATAATTGACATGATCGAGAATAAAGAAGAGAGAATAGGGAAAGAGGCGAATACAAATAGAATGGAATGAATATAGTCGAATGAATGCCGTTTTCTAATCTAAAATACCACTTTGTCTGAAGAAAAATATCTTTGATCAATATGTTTTGCTAGTGATGATGTATGGATGCGAGACTTGGGCATTGAACAACAGAATACTACACAAAATTCATTGCACTCAAATAAGTATAGAACTCTGTATGCTTGGCATAACAAGGGGAAGTAGGAAATGGAATACGGGGGTTAGGAGCATGACGAAGGTGGTTGAAGCTATGGAGAAAGTGAAGAGATTGAAATGGCAGTAGCTAGAAGAACGATTGATGGACGAAATAAATACTCGAATGGTACCCAAAAGCATTTAAACTGGTGCAAGAAAGGACATGGGTGAGAATAGTGGATGGAATTATAAAACTATATAGAATGAGATGGTTGAGAGTTTCCTAAAACAGAGACGTATTGAAGCGTGTTGGTGAGTTGTTTTCGCCAGCAATGAATGGCGAATGTCTGTAAATTAAGATGACGTTTATGAATATTTCTCTTCTCTGTTATATTTTCGACCATTGTAACGTATTAGGGATTCCTGTAATGCCACAAATTTAAATAAAATAAAATAAATGTTATATATTTTATGCGTGATATAACTATAATATTTAAATAGATACTACTTATTTACGCATGTGTACAGTATATGTAGGTATATGTATATTATCAAAATACAAAATATATAATTATACATTACAGAATAAATAAATTGAATTAAATTAAAAATGAAATATTATCATAGTCGCATTTTAACGTACGATTTATTATTTATCGCCATTTAATAAATATCATTTTCGGTCATTACACGCCCACCGCCGAACAAAGACCTCCGAAACTCGTTTTTCATCATTATTTTATTTTATTTTCATGCACATTATATTGTTTTGTATTTTTTTTTGCTTTTTGTCGTCAACTTACACATTAGTGATCGTATCGATTTTGAACTGTTTTGTAATACATGATTGCAAATTTTCTTTGAGAACTCAATGTGAGAACAAACGTAACCGCTCGTGTGTGCGATCGATCCATCGATCAATCATTCTTTCCCAAGTGTATATTTACGCGATCACTAACCGTAATTTCATACTACTGAATTGTAAATTAATAATTTATATATGTATTTATATAATGTGTATATTCAAAAATTTTTGTTTGAGTATGAAATTTATTTCGAGGGTAATCAATTTGAATGCGATTTAACGTATTCGGGACACTACACGACGATGATTAATTACAATAATAACGGTGCTTTATGTATAATTTGAAGTCGAATTAGGAATTTTCACTGCGAGTCATGTTAACGATGACCTCCCATGACGGTGACCACCGCGAATAAAAAAAATCAATTGGAAAGTCTAATAATTTTCTCGGTCCGCTGGAGCAATAAAAACAGAGATATGACAGCCTTATTAATATATTAAAAAAATGTCATTCGATAATGACCGGTCGGTGATTTTATCGCTGGCGCAAATTGAGACATATTTATTGCGTTTAATCTCGGCGCTCTCCCCCTCTCCCTACGAAAGGTGGTCCATTGTAGCGCACCGATGATCACTTAAGCCCTTCTTTCCATTGGCACGTATTTTCGAACAAGTGTGCATGGCGAATTGTGCACCGACGTGTTATTTATAAATTAGTTTTGTTCTGTTCACCCCTAGTACAAAAGCAACGCTGAACGTGTCGCCGTTCAATAATGAGAACTTTCACGCGTGTTGTCGTTAGAAAATCACTGGTGTGATAATACAGAGAAAAAGTCATTGACATCATTGGCCGGATCGTTGGCTTAGATACGGAGATTTTTTTTAATATTATTAACTTCTAACATGATAGATTGGACAGCAGTGGTATGTTGAATAGCACGTGCGCGTGTGCTATGTGTATAAGCAAGTACGCTTATGTATGTACATATGTACGCATAAGGGCAGGTAATAAAATTTTATTAAAATTAATTTATAACCTTCGAACAATTTTTATCAATAAAAATATTTTTTTCAACATTACAAATTTAATTTGACACCTCCACAAAAATTTAAACATCGTAAATAATATGCTATTATTGAACGCTCGAAATGGGCACATTTATACGGACGTATGCAAATATTATTGTTATAGCAAATATATTCAATGTTAATGTTAGCGTATGCGTGTCTTGCATAATTATTAACTAATTTATTTGAAAAACCTTGCATTTTTTCATCTACCACAAAATAATCGATAAGTAATTATAATTGATGAACTTCAACTGACAAAATTGAATTTTAATTTCGCAATTGAACAAATTGCGCAATTGAAGCCCACATTTTAAAGATGAAGATCTACATATCAACCAAAATATCATAAAAATAAATCGTATGGTAAATGCAGATACCTGAATTATACACGACTTTGAGCAATCGGTTATCATACTGTTGCCAACTGCTAGAATGAGTAAAATTTACCACCCGATTTACAATTTGAAAACTTGGAGATTAGAATTACCTATCATCTCAACAGTCTGACTAAAATAAAAAAAAAATCACGTATCAGCAGTATATATCGGTGATTTCGTTAAAGCTAACCAACGAGAAGTTGCCGAGTTCGAGCTCTGGGCTGACCTCGATTGAAAATAGTTTATTCCGAGTGTTTCTACAGTACTGCTGCTCCAAGCCGATCGTTTCCTACCAGAGTTTGCCAATTTATCTGATTTCATTGTTGAAACGGTTCCTCAACAATGGCAAAAACCATACTACCTTTTTGTCACCACTATTCCAATATGATTTTAAATTTGTAATCTACAAATTTATATACATATGTACAAGTTTAATACCATGTCGCTCAGAAGCAACCCGCAATGGCATCAGGGAAAATATATATTTTTTATACTGTCATATTGTCTTTCAATTTATAAGAAACACTCACTCAGTGTAGTCATTTTAGAAGTACATACACAATTGTTCAATTGTTTACTTTATTTAATGCTAGCTGAACCCAGCATGCGTTGCAATGCGACAATAACGCATGCAATTCCAGTTCCCGTTCCCATTTGTCGGAAAAACGCAGGCAGCGAACACATTTGAAATTATTGCAATGAAATTTGCAATGACACTCATTCCCGTCTTTCCCGTTTCCGTTCCCGTTTTTTTTCACAGTAATCTTCCCGGATATGCATTCAACAAATCTTGAAAGTTCCATCGTAATCGGTGTAGTGGTTTAGGAACCAATTCGAGACACACACACAGACATTCATTTATATTTATATAGATAAAATATTTACTTTTCTAGTGGTTAAATTGTATTGACACATTATGGAGTAATTGATGAATGCTTTTTGTTAAATAAATTCAACAAACGTTTGTCAATATCGTATTTTTAAAATGCATGCTTCAATTGTGAATATGAAACGTTAACGACCGTTCGTTAACAGGTCATACGTGCTGCTAAACTGTGTACAAAAAAAAATTACGAACTCTTTCAGGATCCGCGGTTCTTTCATTTCCATCCAACAGTCACGAATAAAAATGAAAAAAAAACCTGAAATGCAAAGGTGACTCATTTGAAACTGTCAAAAGAGACCACCATGGTTATTCTGTGAAGTTTAAAAATGACTGTTCCTTTTTTACTCGGTTCATATATCTGTCCGCACATAGTTTAAATGTCACTCAACATAATGGGACAACAATGCTAACAGATGCTGGCTATGTAATATGGAGCCATTAGGCAATAATATAGCCCGCACCACCGCTCCTCAAACTGCACTAGCAGTTCAATAAAAATAAATACATAGGATGACTCTGCGGTACTTTTCGTGTGAAATATCGGATCGTCGGCGACCAACAATCGGTTTTCTCGTGAGATATTATTACACTTTAATACGGCCTACCTGTCGCGGTTTCTTCGGGGATCAAATCCGACCACAAATTTCAATGGGAAACTGACTTTCGCGCCGGCTGTATAAACATTTTACAATCGTGTCGGATAAATCGATTTTCGTTACGTTCGCCTATTATTTTAATCGATTTACGACGCGGACGCTGTCAAATTGATAGAACATTGTTTTACAAGTTTACAACTGCGCACGTACGTGCTTTCAGTTTTTCAATATATGTACATATATCGCTCAATTTTAATCGAATTTTTTGCGACAATAGAAGGCGACACAGGTTGGGAATAAGTGATGCAAGCGCATATATGATAACCCCGATATCGCACGGCGTATCAAGATGAACGGCGTTTAGCGTGTTCATTTAGAGTCCGCTCAGTCCGGAAGATGAGAATTTAACGAGACGAGAACGCTAAGCGGAATAGTACTAAACGACCTGTCATTAACATCTATAGTTTATTGTGTTTACCTACATTGTAATAAATTAATCAATTGTTGAATTTAAAATTCACCCTGATCTGCACGCATTTCTCAGAAACGAAGCGTTTTTCACTGATATAAATTGAAATATAAATTTTACAAGTTGACTTTGAGGTTTCGGCGAGACGAATACGTGTCTGATTGAATTCATGATGGAAATCTCAAGTTCCCAAGAACTTATTGATTTATTTTTACATTTTATTTAGATGATTATTTACAGATAAATCTTAAAATATTTTATTTTGACTATAAATCTTCAGATGTTTCATTTAAAAAATAGTGTACATATGTAAGTCCCAAAAATAAAATAAAAATACCAAGAGATTTTACATAACGATCATATGTGTATTTTCCATATACATATGTATGAGCCATTATATTTGAAAGTGGCAGAAGTCCAATTTTCAGTTCCAAAAACACTATTTCAATTTGACTTAATTCACAAATTGTTATCACTACTTTTAATTCGATATTTCCAAATCTCGAAAAGGCAGAATAAATTTACTAAAATCCACCAGTATTTTTAAATGTTGTTAAAATATTCCAGAAATATTTCTCGAAATGAAGAAAAATGGACTACCTCAATTTCAAATACATATATTAAATGATGATGAAATACATATATAAAATAATATATAAAATGATGATGAAATTACGTATATTGCTAATGAATTATTGAAGTAGCTACATATATAATATTTAAATATGCATCTTCCCTGTGGCACAAAATGTGTTTTAAAAGCTGATAATGTATCACGAACGTTATCTTAGTCTATTTTTTACATTGGCATGCATTTCTGGCGAAGGAATTTTTCGTTGATTTTTACAAATTTAGTTAAAAAGCATAGCTGATTATGGATTCGTAAATACATACATACATAATGTTGGCAATAATTATAGGTGTTATTGTATTTGTTACCATCGCATGGCGCCCCGAGGCAGCACAACACGAGATACTTCACGGATCGTCAACAGACAAAGAAGAATTGCAGAAGAAGCTGCAACAAAACGCTTTGTCATTCGCCACAAAGTAAAACGCATTCTTGTTAGTAGCGAATGGCGTCAGGCTCGGCTGCATCCGCTAATCAACTATCGACGCGGATATCATCACGCCATATTTCTCAGCACCTGAATAAATTCGCAACCGTTATGTAAATTCCTCTGAGTTTTCAGGCCAACGCAAACAGAAAAACAATATTCGATAGTAAAAATATTTCAAATCAAAATATATTTCACTGAACTATGATGAATTATTGCTAACAAGACTACAAAACTCTTATTGAAGATTAGAACACAATGATTAGATTTTAATCACAATTTCCACATTCAAAATCTGTTTTAAATATTTCTGACCACTTCTCACCACTATCACGTCTATAACACTGCATGGAAAGGTCATGAGCCGAAGGCAAAAATTTTCATTGTATAAAGTGGTTTCAATATAGTGAATAAGTAGTGTTCAAAAATGTATCAATATTTAAAAACCTATTCTACTTATTTTACTCTATGTAATAATTGCACTCAATTTTGCTTAATGGGACTAAAATACATATATTTAATAACGTAAAAATAAAATTCTTCTTTTAATTCGAATTACGTACATACATATTTAAATAAAAACAGAATATTTTTTTCACACTTTGTAAACGAATTCATTTGTTTTTAAATAACAAGTACGTTATTTTTCACTGGTCATTCGAGTTCCACGGCATTTAGAGGTATTCTTTTTCTTTCTTTAGTATACCTTTCTAGATAATGAGATGCAATATAAATGTATCGATAAAATTCTCTTTCAGCCCGCTAGCGGGCCGCGGTCCACACTTTGGAAGACGCTGCTATATGCGCCATTATCTTCGGCTAAAAGGTGACCTTCCTATATTTTTCATACTTTATTACGATCGAATGTATGCAATTCACGAATTCCGAACTCAAATGCTGAGTGACCGCAAAGCCCCTTGCGGTTTAGTCAGCGCGTTGCAAAACGAAAAATATGGAAAGTTCCATTGATATAAATATCATTTCAAAGTGATCGATAATGAATATATGATTTATTGTTTGTCTTTCGACAATGTACGAGTGAATGAAATTAATTACGTGAAGGCTTTTGAGCGCGTAATCGAATTGACCCCATGCCGCGTATTGATTAGCCGCTAATTGTATTATACAATATTACGTTATACGTTACTCTTGTGTCAAAACATTTGATTCATTTTTTTATAATCCATATATTATATTTATTTATTGATACTTATGTATTGGTAAGCTCACTTTTGGGTGTGCAAGACGTTGTGAAAATATTATCAATTTTCTCTGCATATTTAAGTACTTATTGCATTTTCGCACGGTGCAGGTATTTCGTCCATTTTACGATGCGAAAATTCACGCTTCGTAATTTTTCCATAACCAGGCAACTTATCATTCACCGTGACGATTTGTGTGCGCAATTGAAAAAAAAATGTCATTAATTTCATCGCGGGAACATTTCACGGATGGATGTGCATCGGCACGGCAAGAGTCTATCGAAAGCATCGAAACTCGTTTTTATTTCATATTATAAATATTAAATACGATGGAAGATCATGCGTAAAACCGCAAATATGGAAAATGAGTAACGAGGAGCCGCAAATCTAACCCGTTCGATGCTGAGCCAGCGCGGAAAAAACAAATATCTTCCGGTCGAACGCTTCACAAATTGCCGTGTGAAAGTACAACAAACAAGACTAAGACATTTTATGCGGAAAATATACTTTATTATATCGGTATGTCGAAAAAGAATGTTTCAAGTTTTGAAACGTGGAAATTTCCTTCTTGTACCAAATATTAAAATTTTAGATGAATTTATTACACTCGCAAGAAAGCGCCGAGAGTGTAAAAACGTGACAGATTCAAATTGGCCATTAGCGGATGTTACGCAGGCGATAATAATTTAATTTTCTCACTGAAAATGTAATGGAAAGCGAATGGCAGGTAAAAGTGACGATTTGCAACGCAACTAGGAAGGGATAATTATTGTAATTTGGCAATTACGTGTCGACACATTCATACTGACAAACTGTGCAAAATTCGCATATACATATATTCATTCTAAAAATTTCACACAGTTTTATGTGGTATTCCAGTTTTAAATAAATAATAGATATTTACATGTGTTGTATTTTTGTTTACATTTTACGGTGTGCGCAAAAAATAAACTCGTGTAAAGGGGAGATTGACGATTGCTAAGGAAATCATTAATGGCGACATTTAGTCAACCGAAATCTGTGGGGTCGGATAATCTGTCTTGTGCGAAATATATTGCCCAATATGGAACCAACAGACAGAATAATGTATGGCCCTAACGTTGATTGTTTAGGACCCACTAAATCTCAGTCAGGGTTGAGACTCACTTCTATAAAGATAAACTTGAACTTAAATATTATTAGTATTTTATTTAAATATAAGACCTATCAAATTTAAATAGAATTTTAGTTTATTATTTTTCAACGATTAACATTTTTTATTAGTAAAACTTGATCATTTCAATTTTTATCATAAAGCGATGAACAGTTACAAAAAAACAAGCGATTATTCTCATAGACTTCAAATCTGTTTTTCTAATAATGTAGATACAAATTATCATCGTTGTTGTTTTAGTCCTATTCCAAACAAATTTTTATCGCGGAAAAGATTAGGGATTACGCGCCCTGCTTTGTGCAAGGAAGCCTTAAATAAATAAATCTCGGATAGGAGGGGAGAACCCAAACACAATAAATCCCCTGGGCTTTAATGCCTAATAGACTAATATTGAGTGTGAAGGAAGTGGGGTGCAAGTTAAACTGTTGCCGTTGTTGACACGTTTGCTGCTCCCGTGTGGTCACTCTGTGTCGCCTGTCACAGATTCTCAAAATATAAGCTTCCATAGATTTGCTTCCAAGATTCATAAAATTATTCCACCTATAAAATTATTCATATTGACAATATACACATATCCCGATTAATTGCATAAGCATACTGTAGTACATATGTACGACATATGTTACATTATGAGCAAATTAATTAATAAAGTGATGCAATGTTTTGGAATTTCTGAATATGGGATACGCGATGCTTATGGGGTGTAAACTGATATTGATACACTGACTACGTATGCTCTGTGGCTAAAAATGGGGGGGTGATGATCATTTTACCCGGTGCGTAAACGATCCCTGGGGATGAATTCCTCAGAAAAATTGATTCCTCGTGCACGATACCGTATGAGAAATATGAAGAATCTAAAATGTGCTCTCCGTGTAAGTTTGAAAATTTAGTAAATTTACCATGTATTCGATAGTTTTGAAAGTAAATTTGATTGTTCAATTTTTTATGTAAAATTTAATAATGATGGATAGTTAGTTCCTTGTGCTACGAATATTCATAGTGAAACCGCTCTACATATAAATAGCATTCCCACAAATCAGTCACTTTATCCGACAGAGGAGGAAACATCACCAGTAATAAATCTAAATTTGGCCCTTATCTATCCAAATTGCCTTCTCTACTCTCACTCTGCCTATATAGGCACGTATGTTTCTATCTATACCAATGTTGATTCCATTAGATTTATTCTAATTCTTATACAGCACATGTTTAGAGACACGCACCAAGTCGAAGATTTTGTTATAATTTATTATCAACTATTTTTAAGTGGGTAGAAGCGCAGTTTTCACAGACTCTACCTTTCAAAATAAGATATATGAAAATATCGAATCACTCTTATTTTAACCCAATTAATCAAACAGCAAAAGGAAGTGGGATGTAAGTTCAACTGTATACGAATTAATTTTTGTTTTTTATGTATAGGTATATCTATGTATGTATAATATAAGAACATATATATGTTACTATGTAAATATCTAATTTCTAGTATTTCTTTATTATGTGCTTAAGATATTTTATGATGGCTATAAACCTTGGACATTGAACGCCAATATTCTACATAAAATCAAAGAAGTATGGAATGCTGTATGTTTGGCATAAGAGGAAAGATAGGAAACGGAATACGTGGGTGAGAAGTATGACAAGGGTAGTGGATATAGTGGATAGAGTGAAGAGATTGAAATGGCAATGGGCGAAAAGTGGACAAAATAAGTGCTAGAATGGTACCCGAGAGAATTCAAAATAGTAAAAGGCAGACCGCAGGGAAGATGGATAGACGAAATTAGGAAAATGTGTGGGGTGAGATGGATGAATATTGCGCAAAACAGAGACAAGTGGAGGTGTTTTGAAGAGACCTTCATCCATTGAATGGCTGTAGATAATTATGATATTAAATGTAGTCATCTCAAATCAAACACAATATGATTGATTTTTCAACAATCTTATACAAAATACTGGACCCAAAGTTGAAATGAAAATATTACAGTTGCAATTTTAGAAATATTAATTTATGTCGCCTTTTTCACTATTTTCTTTTACATAGAAAGTATCATTGAAATTGTCAATTATTTCATTCACGCAATACAGCAAACTGGACGGACCAACTTGTATTATATCAACAGTCATGCAAAAAATTGATACGCGAGAGATAATCTCGATTATTAAAATGGCTACATATTTTCATGGCGCGGCTACCGCTAATACGAATTAAAATTTCACAAAATATTGTGCAACATAATCTTAATTAAGCTTTTGTCTATGTGAATAAGAATGAATGGATTTACGTATGTACGTATATGGAAACTTTGAAAGAGTGCTAGCCATTTTTTAAAAGCGTTAGCAGATTGTATGAGATTCATTATTATCAGTGTTTGAGCTGAGATGGCGAGCGGTAGTTTGAAGAGCGGTTCGAGGGGGAGAGGGGGCGGGTGCTTGGGGGCGCACGAGGGTGCTCCGTGGGTGTCCCCCGTGGGGTTTTATTTGTCGCGCCATTTGGCCCGAGGAACGCCGCGTCATCAGGGCGCTGTTGAGCGTGTAATGGCGGGGACGCGGACGCGGACGTCTGCCCCACAACCAAAATCAACCGTTTTAGTGCCCGGCCCCCGACCTCAACATATACACACTACTACGGCTGTGGTCACACACACACACACCCACCCACCCACCCACCTACACTCCGTTTTATTTATTTTATGTGTTGTATAAATTCCGACAGTAATCGAAGCGAGAGAGTGTCGCGAGGGTGCGGGTGCACCTTTTGTCAAAGGGAAAATTCAATCACTGCTATTCTACCTATGTACGTACGTTGTGCCATATTGTTGGAAAATATTGCGTTTGATTCGATTGCGCCGCTATGCTATACTGTATTTTATTTTAAGTTTTTAAGTTGTTTTTTTTTTTTATGAAAAAATGCTTTAAATGGTTTGTCTTGTATATACATATGTATGTAAATGTCTTCTTTTTTTGTCTATCTACAGCCAGCAGTATAGCTCGGTGGTTGCGTTTATGTTTAGCACCGAGAGGTTACCGGGTTCAATCGTGTGCTAATCTTTAATGCTGCTGGTCCGACTTGGATATTTGTGACTCCAAGACGATCGTTTCCTATCATAGTTTGCCAATTTATCTGATTTCATTGTTGAAACGGTTCCTCCATCAAATGGGCAAAATCATCCTACCCGCTATGTTAAAAATATGTGAATTTGATTTATGTACAATATGTAAAAATGTATGTACATGTTAGACATGTACATACATATCCATAGATGGATTAATTCACTAATTAATTAATTGTTAATTTCGTGTTCTTCAGCCTCTTGAAATACAGCGATTTGTGTAATAACTAACAAGAATGCTGCATTTTTTTTGTAATTAATTGTCTAGGAAGGCGCATTAGGGTATACCTGTTATTCCTTCCTGGTATATGTATGTATACTTAAAATGATACAATTCTTAAAGTATAATATTCGTGACAAATTATATCTCAATTAAGGTTTATTTGTATAAGCACAGCACGTGCCGGTAACTGAACGTAACTAGCAAGTACGAAAAGTATTCATTGGATACATTACCATACATATAATGTTATAATTTGGCACATACAATGTACCAAAGAATACATACTTGCTGGTTATATGCAGTTGTCAGACGGGCTCTGCTAGTTAGTATGAATATACCTTTAGATATAGGTTGTCTTAAAAGAAGTTTTTAAATTTTAATAGCATGCAATTTGAGTAATATAGAAATGGTATTGAAATATATTTTTATTTAACCATGTAAAAGATTTACAATAATCTTCATTTAGTTGGTGAGGTTTCAAAATAGGGTTTATTATATGCATGCACATACATGTATAATAATTATGTTTATCATTTTCCATTTCTTAATTTTCGATTTCAATTTTCCCTCTTCACACTCTTGTGCAGTTGTGAAATTTCTAAGAAAGAATTCTGCATCAATTTTTCCTTTCAAACATGCAAAATAAAATGAAATTCTTATCGTTGAAAAAAGGTTTCTGTCATTATATTGTTCTGGAGAATCAATATCATACAGAATTTCCTATTTTAGATCGGAAAATTCAAAGTTTTTCATCAAACATGAAAAAAGATCGCCCAGATTTTAACAATATTTATGAAAATTATCTCATTTTAACTAGCCAGATTTTCTTTAATAAGCCAGAAAGTTTTCTAGTGCTCAACTAGGAATGATTTCGTATTTTTGAGACTTTCATTATTTAGACCGCACTCGATTAAACTCAACTACATACATATGTATGCACTAATATTATAATTTTTGTATTAATAAATATGTATTTCAGCGGAGATTTTGTGTATATCTCTACCGCATGAAATATTATAGGTACATATATCATGTGTATATTCAATTCATTCACACTGTGACTTCCAATCTGTTCTAATGTACTTGTAGCATTCTTAAATGTTTATGTCCGTTCAATTTATTGCAATTAGCAATAAAAAAAAACAAAGGAAAATTAATTCGGTTGCGAAAAAATAAAAATAATAAATAACAGTTAGCGCCACTGCAGTGTCGTTGGAGCGGTCCCTATTTGTCACAGGAGAGGACATTAATAGGAGGGTTCAACTTATCGCGACGAAACATCCCACTTCAAGCCACTCGACGAACGGTCGCCATCTCGTTCTGTGCCGATAGGCGCGTCCCTCTCTTCCAGCAACGCGAGCCCTCTCGGTCCCTCGCAACGCGCTTTCCGCGCGGATAGCGTGTGTGCAAACAAGACTGCTCGAATTTCCAAGTTTGGCCGACGAGCCGCGTATCATTACGCCCTATAAAACAAACGATTCTCTCGGGAAAGCGCACACTTTTCACGCCGCACGACATAGACCTTTCATTCTAAATTATATTCGAATAATAAACTCTTCCAAATCATTTAAGTAATAGCGGACGAGATAAAAGCTCGATGCTTCAAAAACTGTGAAGTACATATGAGCGTTACATTTGCCTTTTGTATCTAAAAATATTACACTAAATGTTGGTATATCTTTTTCAGTTCACTTTTTAAAAGCACATATGTATACATGTGTATGTATATACCTTATATTCTTACCTTGGCTTGAATAGTATCAATTTTTGCTGTTTGATTTCACTGTAAAATCAACTTAAGAGGAATTTAAGATTTTTCAAATTCAAACGCAACTCTTTGAAAACTGTGAAAATACTATTTTTATAACTCTTTTTAGAACCTTCAACTATGCTTAATTTAAATATAATTACGGTAACCATATATATACACATTTTAATAACTAAGGTTTGTGTTTGAAAGATTCATAAAATTATATATAGTTAAATTGCAAAGTTACATTTGGTATAAATGCATGAGTCTAATGAGTATATTTTTAATTGGGTTTTTGCTGTTCTACATAACTTATGAAAATATTCGTTCAATAAGGTTTTATTAAATTCAGGGAGACAAAAGGAAAATTCCATAATTTTTAAAATGTTTTTAAAAACAACGCGTTTATCTATGTAGTATTTTATAATATGATATACATACATATATCAACAAATTATTATATTATTAAATAAATTACTGTAAGCTTCATATAGTTTAATGTAAGCTTTCAAAAAGTATGAAATATGTACATATGTATGTATGTACGTATATTCACTTAACCGATCAGTTAAAATTTAAATGTTAAACGGTGGTGAGAACTTGTATAAAGAAGAGGAGGGGAGACAACTATGATGGGGAGGACTACCCGGTTCTTTACACGCGTCACCCTTCCGTGACTTCCTCGCACACAAGTACATATAATATATATATATATATATATATATATATATATATATATATATATATATATATACATGTATGTATGTATGTGTGTGTGTGTATGTGTGTATATGCATGTATATTTGTACAAGATGCAGGGCTGTCGACGCGTTGATTTAAATTTTAATTTGGGATTGTATAAAGTGAAAATGGTGAAAGCTTTGAGAATGCACTAGTCGTATATTCTTGAGTGAATTCGATTAGAACGAAATAGTTCTGTGTTTGTACAGTGAATACTTGTATGTACACTTGGAAATGGTGTGAGGCGGCGGCTTTTAGAAGTCGCGAACGTATATGGGCGATTTTACTGTCGTGGCCGTGCCAAGGATAGCAAAGTAAATTGACAACAATTTAGAAGCGCCATTAAACGTATTGTGTACTGTTTTACGGTTAAGACTTTAATGGACGCGAGCCGGCAAGGTGGAGAGCTTCACTCCATTTTGCATCGTTACGTGACGGCAATACGTGCCAAGGAGAAATTGCGACCGCAACTTGTAACTGAAAATCCTCTACGTTTATACGGGGACGTTACACATATATGTGCATCTACATATGTATGTGTATAACGTTAAGCTTTTGAATAATTTAATTTGTATTGGTTGTTAATAATACTACAGGTACTGGGAGTAGTATTGGCATCCATTAAATTCATATGTACATATACATATGTCAAATGTCTTTTGACAACATTCTACATATACCCAAATATTGTAGTTTTATTACAGACAAAATAATCTACGACAAAATTCGCATTTGTTTAGTTGTATTTATGTACTTATATCATGTAGATATTTGAACAAAAAGGATATTTAAAGTTTCATAGGTTATTTTTGCCAAAATATTTTTATATCAACTACAAAGTTGGGGAAACGCTTACCCACGGTGATATATTAGGTGATACATAGGAGTGGGGTACTTTCGAGAAGAAGTTCCCATAAAGCACTCGGGTTCGACGTGTCGCCTTTATGGTGGCCGACACGAACTGCTAAAAGACTTACAGCTTTTCCGTAGGCTTTTCTTCGCTTTTATGTATCGCACGACGTGTTTGTCGTGAAAGCGCCACTTTTGATATAATGCTTCTTCTTTTCGATGCTAACTCGCCAGAAAATTGATTTACTTCGACACAAAATACTCACCCTCCATCCCCTACTAATCTCGCAATGCGAGGGTGTGGCAACAAAAGCCCTGCGATGAAAATATTAGACGTATACAGAAAAATTAACGGTATTGAATTTGTTGAAATAATGAAAAAAATTACGATGTTTACGTATTCCGGCGGATATGGATATGGATTCGTTCGTATTAATTCGATAAAACATTAGTCGTGATTGTATTTAAAAGACCATTTATTATGTATAATAAGCCAATTGAATATCGTGTACAATTATTGATCGTAAACCGGTACTAGCTCAACTTGATGTTAATAAAAATAATTTCAATGCAATCAAATTGCACACATTTTCTTTGTAACTATGTATAATGATTATTTTTTTAAATAAATACCATCAAAACACTCCTAATGCTCAGTGGCAATAAAAACAATAAAAATTACCATAAGAAATAATAACACAAGCTGTAGCGTTTTTATATATAATATTATATTTTATTCACAGGCGGTTATTTGCACATATTAAATTTAAAGACTTTTAAACAAACAAATTGCACCTACACTGAAGGAATCTCTTTCGGTTCTGCGTCAATAAAATCTGTCATTTATTTTGTTCAAAACCATTTTACCGCTTTGAATTCTCATCATATTAAACGCGAACATAAAAGTGTTTAAATTCCGATCATAAATCTCGGCACGCAAATTTATAGATAAAAGCTCGCTGAAAGCTTAAAAACTACTTAAAACAACATAGATTTCATTCGAAATTACTCGTCGAGGTATTTAATGCCGGTGCATAAATCCTGAAAACGTCTTACGGCGCCCGTGAGGACAAATGTATTATAAGGTCTTCAGAAATAGCCTTTTAAACGCTGTCTAATTTTACGGTTGACAAACAAGAATGTCAAACGCCCAGAAATCGCCTCTCAAATATGCCGGTGCTAATTGTTTCCAATAAACAAACAAATTGAAATACGAATATAAACTCAAAACGATACACACCTCGTACCAAAGTGGTGACAAGTTATTTACAATCATACTATTCTACGAAAACTATTCCGAATCAAATTAAACAAAATATTCTATAGCTCAATTGGAATTTCAACTCGCATATTTTTACACTATTTATTTAAATAGATTAAATTGTCTGTGTGTTTGAACTTCACCCCACACGAATTTCAAATATACCACGTGGTATTTATTTACTGGGAGGATTATAACCGTGACCCGTTAACTTCTGGTGCCCCCTTCCCATTTTCCGAGCGGATGCCTCCTTTGACGGCACAAATCGAATCAAATGGACGACTGATTTAATTAAAAATAACAATGATTTATTTTCTTTTCGCCGGCGGCCATTGTCGATTGCGTCTTCACGCCATTGTCGATACCCAGCGACGGTTGGCCGCCGTAAAGTGTTAAGCCGATCCGAATTTTCAATGCGGACAAAGAATCACTAATATCTCGCGGAAATGCTATAGTTTCACGCTTTTAAAATAGCTTCAACCAAAACATTCAATCGAGCGTAATATCGATGCGTACCTATTGTTATATAGTGTGTGTGTGTGTGTTGTTTCAAGTGTTTATTTATTGTGTGTGTTATATGTATGTACATTTGTAGTATACAAAAAATAAGGAAAGGTGTGAGATGGCAATGTAAAAGTGTTTCAATTGTATTATTCGAATATAATTCCGTGCTTGTTAATAAACACCCACTCTTGTTAACGAACGCCATTATTTCACGCGAACCAAAGGCCGAGTTCTTTTAAATTAATTTAACTCTCTCCTGAGGCATCAAAATTATCTTTCATATCATCATAATACGTGTTTTCGGCTTAATTATCATTGTTTTTAATTTAAGGTACGGCCGGGTGTACCGAAAAAAAATATTTTTACGTAATTAGCTAATTTTCGAACTCGTTTTTTGTTCATTAATTTTCCGTGTTAATTAATCATGCGCGTTCTGGGGGGAGAAAGGGTTTTTAACACCTGAATTGTGGCCTAATGATAATGGCGTAAAATTCTCTTTTTTTCCAAAACGAAAAAAATGAACGATTTTGTCAGTAGAATCATTATCGGTAGTTACTTGCAGAAAACGTATTCGTTAAATTTTACAACGACTTTCTCGCGTTACAGTAACCCAAAGCTCATTTGTTATATTTTCTGCAACGAAGCTTTTTTTTTCTCAAACATTTAACGTTTAAAAAAAATATGTATATACATACATACATACTTGTTCTTATAAGTAGTTTGTTTTACTCTTATGAGATGGTTAAATTAATTCTCGATGATACCCCCATAACTGCTAAAAAATAGGGTTAGGCAGACAAAAAGCTCACAGCTATTGCAAGTCATCATGTTTTGTGAAGATGGCCGAAATTCATTTTAATTACTTATTACGAACCTACTTCCACTCCTCCCTCCATGAAATAATGTAAAAAATCACCGGGATACGCCCATGTATTGTTGTAATCAAAAGCTGCCGTTTTTATCATTATATTGAACCTACATATCTGTAACATTGAAAAAAATGTTGTTTGTCAATTTGAATGCTATCCGTTTCACTAAAAATGCAACAAAATATATTTACAACGATTGAGTGTGCATACATGCGAGTGTGTGTATATATTAAATACCTAATATACATACATATGTATATATATATATATATATATATATATATAGATACGGAAGGTCTGCCTTTTAACCCTCAATAAAAACTTATTTACAGATAATGTTAGACGACCTGTATATTGAATTTAGCCGCGGGGGCGGCTCTCTTGTAGTTTATTGCTTACAACAAACCGCCTTTGGGACCACTACTTTATTTATTATAAGTGCATACAAACATATATAAAAAAATAATTATAAAAAAACGACGGCACCTTTTGCCACTTGTGTACAAAAACGGCCACTTCACGGAAAGCTCGTCTCTGAAAAAAAGCTACTGTTTTGACGTTTGGCAATACGGATAGTTTACATAGTTAAAGTGTGACAGATAGCTATGATAAAAATGTACGCTTTTTTCTGTTTCCCTTCCCAAATATTTTTATTTGTTTAATATAATTCGGATGTAGTCAATCGATATATTGTAATATTTGTGTATCCATAAGTGACCAACACTATTTTTACTCTTGTATTTCATTTTTATGCCTCATTCATATCTGATATTTACATTACCCTTAATTTTGTACAATACAATCATTCGATAGATACATTTAATAGGTTGCTATTATTATGATTAAGATTATTATAATTATGATTGTATGACTGGCTACAGTGACGCGCTGGAGCTCTCTGTAATGTCAGTGTAGCTAATATGTTAAAAATAAAATAATAAAATATAAGATATAAGATATTTATACTAATAATGTTATTTAATAACACTAAAAAGATAATGAATATGTTTTAGAATAGGAATATATAATTACAAAGTTTTGCTATTGTTGCATTGATAATTAAATTTCGAAACTTAATTTAAATAGAGCCATAAGTAATTTTTTAAATTTTATTTTTAAAGATTTTCAAATGCAATGGTTAATTGTAACAATCGTATAGATTAAAATTTTAATGAGTAATATAGTGCAAACTTTGAGAACCCCTCAATCCAAATAGCTTTTCAATATTTTTTGTCCCACTTCGTATGTAAATATTTTGACAGAAACCACGACCCAAATTAAGATAGAGAGATGCTAAGCAGACTTGTAGCTTTCGGGCGGACGATGAGCTTTTGTTGCTTTCTGAGCTTTTGGGCAGCACATGTTGTCAATGGTCCATAGTGGAATAACTGTCTGCTTTGATGTTATTCTTCTTTTTTTCCCTCCGTTCGCCCTTCATGGATTTACGTTTCATTTAGTTCCCGTTGTGGGATACTCGTCGGCGTTTTTATTCGATAAGAATTTCAATCCGGAAAGCGTGGAAGTCGTACATCACGCTGCCATACTCACAAACGTAATAGGAACAACTGACAAATTACTAAATAAATACACCACATATATTCTCAAAAGAATATTTTAAAATTAATACCATTCTCTCTATATCTCTCTCTAGACGTCCGAAATATATTATACTATATATTATATATACATATGTACATCGTTTTTAGACCAGACCAACGCAGACGTCAATGATGATACCATTCGGCGGGACATGACAAAATCATTAGGCCTGTCCATAAATACTTAAACGCGATAAATGAAAAAAATGGTCGTTTTATTGTCGTATAAACCGGTACTAGTTTATGAACGAGGAACATCACGCTCCTAGTATAGGTCCAATTATGCGTTATCGATTATGCGTGTAGAGATGCTCTCAATCTTTTATTGCACCGTGTGAGTTTATGGGCTTTTAATGAGAACGAACACCCGTTTAATAATGATAAAAAATTTCAATATATACATACATATATGTCCGTATAAGTGTTTTTAGATTTTCTTTGTGTGTGTATATTGGAAATATAGTATGTACATATATTGTAAATATTATCTCATTAATCTAAGTGGATACTGCGAGCATACCTACGTCTGTATATGATATAAATGATCATCGCTACTCCTTAATGAGCAAGCTTTTTAACTTGATAGTCTCTTGTAAATACTAAGTGGATATTACTGTCAAATTGATCGTTGTAAATCTTAAGAATTATATTTATTATATTATACAAACAGCGTTGTAATTTTTTAATGAATTTTTATAAATGTTTAATTTAAAAAATAGCATATTAGGAAGAGTAGGATATTTGTATACTTCTGGGATGAGTTTTATTTTGTATGTAAGTAGGTATCTCTGTGTTTGAACAACGCATCATCGCATTGACATTCCTAGGTTATATAATACGCACTTACATTATTTATGAGACATTATCATTTCTATGGCCGATCATTATAGGGAATTAGTCATGCATCCTGACAATTTGTATAATTTTTATTAATTCTCGGAAGATGTGTGGTTTTGTGCCAAATGGAACAACGGCGATTACCGTTCCGAATCACGTGTGACACATAAATGCTAATAAGCGATGTAATTATTCGCCGGTAATAGGTTGTTATCTGTCGACGGAAAAGAAACACATTTTCATAGCGTTTTAGCGATCTCAAATTATGTTCGCCGATTAACATATTGAATTATACGGTTGCAGTCGTATTGGCACAAATTAATCATACATTTAATGCGCCGTTCGCGCCGAAACAATGGCCCGAACAAAACAGCTCAATAATTATAATAATAATAAATAAATCGTCGAGAAATAGAACCGCGACTAAATAAAAGGTTGACGATCTCGTATGAGTTCACCGATTAATTTCATTATGCTTTCGGTAAACATTGTTTTCTATGTATTTTAAAATTTAAATATATGAATACGCAAATTCAGGATCGTATTGCGATAGCACCGGTACAATTAAAAAGCATTGAATTTTTTTTATCCGTTGAGGATAACATCAGATATGTTCACGTTATTTATATATATACAGATATGTTCACGTTAGAATATTTCTTATTGCTTCGAAATGCAATATATTATATTATGATTTATTTAAAATTATGTTCGTTGGATTTCTTATACTGCATATGATATGATTTATATATTATAATTATATCATTAAAGGCTAACTTCATGAACTTTTTATTTCAGCTAATTTATTTTAAAAACAAATTATCAGTGAAGAAATGATTTAATTCAATATTTTTAAAAATAATAAATTACCAAAAATAAGCCTGAAATTTTTGCTTATTAAAACGGCATCAAGTTTTTCCTTTTAGACTATATTTAGAGCTTATATACATATTTATGTACATATCTGTAGAGTAATACATAGATGATGATAACTCAAACATATATTGTCTTTAATACATAAAAAATATCTTTGATGAAATTTTAGAAATAATAAATTTGGAATTCAAATTCATTGTCTGTGCAATGAATTACATAGTTACTTTTAGTATGCCAAACCTTTTTAAAAATAAACTTGATGATTTCTTTAAAATAAATAGTTACTTTTAGTTCTTCCTATTTAAGATTATTATTTTTTCCTTAATTTTGAGTTTTTGTTATTGATTTATTGTTGTTTTTTTTATCTAATTTGATTTATTTTTTGTATTAACCCCTTGGGACCATCATCTATGCCACCTTTCCCAAGTATTCTTAAATAAATAAAAAATGTTTATATGTACATATATTATGAATCAATAGTTAGTGGAAAACGCGCGCTTTCTTTCATATACCCTATATTTTCAATTGAAATAAGTAAAAAAAAAGTTTTTTTACATTAGACGCTTTACTAAATACATACATACATACATATGTACGTAGTTGAAATTTTATGGTAGAAACAAAATCTTTCGTGACTTCGATTGTACATACTTTATTACAGCAAATGATAGATCCTTTGCGCGTTCTATAGTAATGAAATGTGCATGTATGTATTTTTTGTAACTATCAGGCCGAATCCGTCAGCACGCGACTTCGACGATGCACATGTGAGTGCATTGAAATGCATGCTCGTATCGTTGTAGCATTCAACGAATGCCTATCGAAAAAGCCCACTATTAGGTGACTACACACCGGTGAATCGCTAATGCAAATTGGTAACATTATCCGTATGCGGGGGGGGTGGGGACCTTCCTTCAAGGAGCGCTACCTATTATTACCAAACGGTATAATGGCCGCAGTGTGGGTTATTCGATATTACCCGAGATGGGCCACAATTAAAATCACGCGCATATGTATGGATATGTATGCATATATGTAGATACGGGTGTACTAGTCTACATACATTGTAGGTACATATGTGCATACATCCCACAGCAGGTCTAATATTTACCCAAAGATTAGGAGTCGATATCAATATCACTCTTGCGCACGCGGTTCGACCGGTGGATACTTTTACTTTGGATATATAAGGTACATATAAAAATATATCAGATATGTAGTACAATGTAATTTCCAAATACACTGTATCGTGTAGATTTTTTTGGGTTGATTCGCATCAATTATATATTTTACATACAATATGTATATTAATATGGAACATGACATGTGCTATTGTTTTATATTTATTTGATTTGAATCCAAAAATTTAGATTCTGATATTATAAAGTATCGGTTATGTGAAACTAGACATTTAAAATATGTAAATTGGAAATCTATGAAGCTTTTAAATATTTAAATCAAATTAAAAATGATTTTCATACTGAAATTTATTCACAAATCTGTTATAAGTATTACATATTATATAATAATCAATGCATTGAATAAGATATTTTACGTGAAAAACGTACGAAAATAAAATACACCTTAACTAATCCAATTTCGTTACGATCATATCTCGAATGTGGAGGAAATAAGATCGCATTACACGAATTGTATTATATTTTGGTTCCAATCATTAGGAAAATTGCCAGAAATGTTATATAATACTGAGCCAATAATTCAAATATATGAATGTTCACGTTCATATGTAAGCTTATATGCAGCAATATCTTATTTTTTTCTACTTACACTTTAATAATTTTCTTTGTATATTACACATGCATGCGAATGAATGATTTTCAAGTCTTAATATAATATATATAAATGAATTGGTTTAACATTGAACACATTTATAAATTTAACATGTATATATTCGAGTGACAAAAATCCTCGAATAAGTCATCATTATTTCATCTCCCCTTATTTAGTTTTTGTGTTCGAAAGCGAGTTACAAATAATCAATAAGCCATAAATACCAATTTGAGGCGAAGACGCATCATCGATGAATTTTCTATGGAATTTAATCCACTTTTATTGAAGTCGTTTGTTTGTATATTCGTTCGTATTGACTTTTGAGCTTTAATGTTACTGCGATATTTACCCATCTATATAGTACAAAAAAGTCAAATTAATCGACGGTGCAAATTGGGTGAATATCGTTAGCGAAAGTTTGAGTTTAAATACCAGACTATTATACGTTTGACCGTTGAAAATGTATCGGATTTCAACGAATCGTTAACCTCGGCTACCCCTCGCAGTTTCTTTAAGGATTTGTCTCGTTATAACGATGTATTACAGTATTTAGTTGTACATGGGTGATTTGTTAGAAACTTATAAATGTTTACGAGAAGATTAATGTCCAATTTACAACTCGGTTCCTAATGTAGGCAAAGTCGTTTTTAACTGCGAGCATAGATCAATCCCATATACGTCACGATTATTCGTGAATTACGAACTTTTTCCTTGTGAGCAAGTATGGCGTAGTAGCTTAGGGAAATGTCGCCGCCATTGGAATTTTCTAAGCACTTCGTAATTTTCCAACAATGTCTTAGTTTCGACCCGGTATTATTTTCAAAATGGTTGACCAAAGGAATTAATGTTCGCCATCACGCAATGTGGACCTAAATTATTGGGCGTAATTAGACTTTATGGCCAGTTCAGTATGCGTGATATTTCTTTGTATGTATATATAGCTACTCTAGCACGTACGTGTAATTATTATACATATTTATACCAATACCCATACGCTAAAACATAACAATATTACGTATTGTAATGCACAATATTTTTATATTATAATATTATCAAAAAATAGGAGCAAAAATATAAAATTGGTAAATGCCTAGTGTATGGTTCATTATGTAAAATATGATTGCATTTTTACAATAAAATAAAATTTTATGTTATGAATTCAGTATAAATTTACAGTTAGTATTATAATAAATATAGCTATTGTGAAGATTGAGGATATGGCTTGATTTCATAGCACTTTATAATACTGATTAAATTTATATTTTATTTTTAAACTGTACAGAACAATTAAATTCGAACAATGTATGCATGTTTGTACATAAATTCTTATGTATTTATTATATAATATAAGTATTAAATTTGACTTTTAACTTTCTTGGTAGTCGTAAAGTTTTATTGGATTTCAAGGAATTCTCAATTATTTTTACTCATATCTAAAACTTATCTGTTTACGAAATGTTATAAAATTACAATATTTATATGTACATAATATCCATTAAGATCAAACATCGTGTACATATGTACATATAGTGTAAATTAATTTGAATATAACATTGACAATAAAACGGTAATCTTTTTTGAGAACAATAATTACGACACATCAATTTTTTTAAACACATTCAATACCTTTTTATTGATTAAATTACTTACATGCAATTTCCTATACGATTACTAATGTGACATTAAAATAATATCCGTGTGCTAAAAAAATAATGATATTAAACAATGGAAGAAAAATATCGTAATAGTATAATATTATAAACGCTTTGTTGACAGCTGCGAGAAAAAAAAACATTTATTGACGTATACACATTAACATTTTAATTAAATGGCTGAATTGACTATTATTAATTTTTTTTAGGGAAGATGTGGCATATTGAAGTTTGACACTTGAAACCTTTGATATGTGAACGCATTAAATTACCATGAAAATTTTATCGTTCGCGTTTTTACCAACTATTTATACGATAATCATGCAATTTATAAAATGATTGATGCAAGAAATATTTAAAAAAAAAAATAGAAAATTGCAGTGTGATACACAATGACAAAGTCTATAAAATATTGTGGCTATTTTCATCATACGCTAAATTTAGCTTTAATAATCACACTGAAATTTTCGGAGATCTTAAATCATTTCTTATATCTTTTATCGTGTAAATCTTTTATATCAAAAATATATTTTTGGGATGTGTGACTTAACCATAGCACGCTTAACATACTAATGATGGAGAGCTGCTACAAGCCTCATTTAACTGAACGTACTTAGAAACAGTGTGATTAGCATAACGTGCTCACAAACTGTACAGTCAGTATGTCAGAAAAATGAAAAAAAGAAAATTATATACGCGTACATAGTTTCAGCAGTTCCTCTAAGTAAAATCATAATTATTTAAATAAAGTAAATCACAGATCTATAATTTATTAAGATGTAAAGTGCATACATAATGAAGTGCGTATATAATAAAATTAAATAAATAAAATAAAAACTTTGCTCAATTTCTGTTAAAATACTTCAATTCAAGAAATAAATATGTATAACATTTGAATTATATTGATTGTAGTAAATTCTTCGCGGAAAAAAAATGTAGACAATTTCATTTTCGGTACTGCGCCCTGTACGATACGTAAACGTAAATATACCTGGTTATAAAGGCGAGTTATATTTCAGAATAGCAGTGGACACGAACACGTAACGAACGTAAAAAAAGCACACGAGTAGATTAAACGTGGGGTTTGAAGGGTGGGGTTGGGGTGGGGTTTTGGATTGGGTACATGTTATGTTTCTAAACGCCTTTGAAAAATCATTCCTTCATTTGTACACAACGAGGATAATTTACATTTGGTATGTAACCAGTTAGTTACAGGCCGTAAACGGAGTAGCGGTAGCGGCCATTTCTATAATGATATGCTACCTAATTTCGAGAAGTTATTTTCTAATATAAAAATAAATACTCACATTCATATTGCCACATTGAGACACAACCTAAAAATCAATAAACTACTGTAACTAATCTGATGTATGGTTGGGTAGTTATAATAGATCATATTATTTATATATGTATGTATATTATATGTAATATCTGATCATGATGTTTTTTGTGGATTGTTAAAACTCCCATATATAAACCTTACACGTATAAGATTATATTGAAAGGATAAAAATATTTTTATTTAAATCTTTAAATTATTTTGTTTAAAATTAAATAATAAATTAAAATTAATTTTCAATGCATTGAGCCGATTCCACAAATGAACGTGTCGTATTAAGTAATTATTATGATGTCCAATAAATCCGATGGGTCTCTGATACACAATTAACATCGACATTTAATTAAATCAGACCCCTTCTCTCTCTATATATCCCGATACATTACACCTAGAGCGTTATTAGCGCGGTGTTTTATGGCGCCGCGTCATTTTATCCCGGCAGTTCGGTAAAAATATAATTATATGTCGGCGAGATAAATTTTACGGCAACAATCAAACTGCAATAAAAGTTTATAAGATGCATCGGCTCCTTTGGACCGAGATTCGAGAGACCGCGAGCTTCTAAAACGGTGAGGTCACCGACGGAGGGCATTGTGACGATCTCAATCCATAATATAAAAGTTGAATAGTATTATTAAATAACTTATTGAATAATAAAATAAATATACTAAGCAGATCCTTATAAAATAATGTATGTAAATGTTTCTGTGATAATACTAAACCTGTAAATGACAGGTTTAGTATTATCACATTGACTTGATTGAATAATGCGATTGCGTGTCTAAGTTTCCATCATTCTAATTATAATTGTGTAATTGCATTCTGGAGCGCAATTAATATTATCCAATTGAATTCACGCCTCTCCTTATCTAATCATTGTCCCAGGTTACGGATGATACGTTATACGTACTCAAAATACTACATCGCCACAGATTCAGATCTTCGGTATATTTTTAAGAGGGACGAAACCAATTTTTTACGTGACGCTCATTGGCAGTATAAAAAAAAGAACTCGTTTTTTTACGGGTTCTTATTCTTCCACCGGTCGCTACCGTGTTGTTAACTCTGCAGTCGGCAAAGAACACAGAATCAATACGGACCGATCAGTATTCAAATCCCGCGCTCAATAAAGAGTTCGATATTCAAATTGACGAATTTTCAATTGCATTCAAATCTTTTTTATGTGGTTGCAGGAAATAAATTTCAATCAAAGTAATTTATGAAAGCAAACAATATGCAAATAATAATAAAAAAAATCCCAGCGCTAGGTATGTAATTTAGCAATTAGTATACCCGGCAATTAAATGACATCATGCAAGTGGTTAAGTAGTGCAATTTGTTTCAATATGATAACTCGATTTCTACACGAAATTTGTTATCTCTGCACGGTCATAATTAACAATGAGTATATTAATAAAATTTCGTTCAAGTGTGGACTTTTCTTAAATTTAACACCGCGAGGAAAACTTTGATAGTTAGTAATAGGTAGGTATGTAATTACTAGCCGGCTCATAACTAGTCACATTCAAAAACGTTTGAGAGATTAATAGGTATAGAACGAATGTTCCGGGCATGATAGGATGTTGGGTAGGTATAACACGACTTTAAAATACAGTAATTACATATAAACCAACTTATAAACACCTATTACAGGTTTTTATAACGACTCCGACGGCGTCCAGCGGCAGATGTTTGCCTTTGACAGTCATACGAGGAAATTAGCGTTAAGTACCCGACGAGATTTCGTATCAGATGAGAAAATGCGTAGTTTGTGTACCGTAAAAGTGTTAATATCTCGCGAATAGACGAAATTTAATTAGTAAAATATAATTTTTTATATTATTAAATATACCCAAAAGATCATAATCGTTTGAACTGTAAACCATTCTTCTTACACGTACATATGATACATAATTGGTGAGTTTATAATATAATATTTATATTCGTATACGACAGGATGATCAAAATAATATTTTATTGACCCGGTGTTTGTCGTAAGGTATTTATGTACCCACATACATACAATGGAATCATTTGTTCGGTTGATTATGAGGACACTGAAGGCATTTATGCAATCAGTTTAATAAATCAATCGATGTATTTTCAACATCAACACCATGTTTATTCTTGTCAATACTAAATATCATGATTTCTAGGTATTTTTTGTAACACACGGTTAACATAAAGAAAAACAAATTTTAAGCTTTCACAGAAAGCAAGGCTGATAATTTAAAAACATATTTTGATTATTGCTTTACAAAAACTTATTAAAATATAATTGTCGGAAAATTCCTCAGGAAAACTTTACCATCAGTATATAAATATATGTACATATATATTGATATATGTAGATATGAGATACCCACTTTGATGGGTAGGGCACATTGACAAATAATAATCACTGAGTAGTAACTTCTTCGATTCCTTCGAAACAAATTTTATGAAGCTTCTAAAATTCGTGATTTAAAAAGTAAGTCAACAAAAAAGAGTTGTACAAATATTTTCAACTCCATTAAATGGCCATAGTCATTCATTTTATGTTGCATATTATGAAAAAGAAATATTCTCAAACAATCTAAAATTAAGACCAGCACTCGAAGTCAAAGTCGGAGTTAGGTTAGAATAATTTTATCGGACTATGAAATTTCCACAATAGTTTTTGCACAACTACTGGATGTACGCCACACTAGACGCCACACAATACTGGATGAAGGCCTTTCCAGCACGTTCCATTCATCTGTTTTGGGCAACCCTCATCCATCGTCAAAACGACATTTAATGTGAAATTAACATCTCTAAAATAGCTCGCACGACAGAATCGGCGTTCGCCCGGCAAATCAAACGTTAAACGGGTTAGTAAGTTGCCAGTTTCAGTGAAATCATAACCAGTTACATTATCACTGGGTAATCGTAATATCTTAACACCCAACACTTATTTATTTAAGGGTTAGACTAGGTTAGGTTAAGTTAGAGTTGGCCCTATTCATTTAAGATTAGGTTGTTAGGGTCGGTATTTATTTTTGTCAAATTTCATTTTTGTTACTGGCAACCCATTTGACGTTTGATTACCCGGGCGAAAACTGAATACGTCGTGCGAGCTATTTTAGAGAGGGGCATTATTTTTATTTGCCGGGCCGATAAATGGTACCCGATTAAATTGTCAATCGATTTCGTTCGTATATCTTTTATTAATAGTGACAGTCTTCTACGTTACCATTTATACAAAATAAAAATCGGCATATATTATGGCATATATACAGGATACTAGGATTATTGCGCACATTTCGATCGCCCAAAAGGCAATGAAAATCGAGAATACGGAATATTTAGCACTCGAGCTCTCGTTACTATGATAGTTACATATATCGTTAGTATGATAGACTTTTCGACTGCCAGATGTTCCGTTATACAGATTTTAGTGACTTTTGGGCGAGCGCTTTGTGGGCAATAATCACTAGTCACCGGACCCAGAAGGTGCCGCGTATTGTTCAAAGGTTGTAAATGCATTGTTTAAGGTTTGCCGAACCTTTTTTACAAAAGATTTACAACAATGGACAGCACTGTGACTATCCTACCTCTAATAATCACCGAACCGTTTTACAGTCCTGGAGAATCATTGAATGAGGGAGGATCATTTCTAAAATGAACTTTATTCGAAAGTCGAAATAGAGAATGTGTCCTCCTTGTGAATACTATATACATATGTACATATATATATATGTATGTAGTAAGCCTAGTTAAGGTGAAGAGTTCGAGGTTAGTTCAAGGATAGTACAGGGCCACTGCCAGGACACATACAAAGAGGAACAGGCACAGTCACAGGCACGCGCCTCGCGAGTCCTTTCCGATGCTGGTGGGTGGGGTGTATGTGTGGCGGGGCCTTTGTTGCTGGGCCTCCAATTAGCGGCGAGCGCCGCCGGCCGCACTCCTTTGATCCAAGCCGACGCTAATTTATATGAGAATCCACAACACCCAACACCACACCGCACCGCATTCCACAACCACACCACATACAACCCTAAAACCGCCTAGGTGTCCGCTCTCGCACACTTGACACTCACCTGCAAAACCGACCAGTACCAGATCTACCGACCGCTAGACACTCGGCGTTAATTGCCCCGGCTTCGATGATTTATTCGCTGCGGAGCGTTGACCGCGTGACATTACCGAAATTCGAAACCTCACTATGCTAATTGACTCGGTGCGAATCCACTGACCTATATTTATTTCGTGTGTGTGTGTGTGTGTGTGTGTTATTTTATTATGTGATCGATTGCACGTTTTAACACCCACTGCAATTTTATGTAAGCGTAATCGATGCAGTCGAGCGTGCGACACACTTGAAGTAGCGTCTAATTGGCAATATAGCAATAATGCATTGTTTAATTGGCTCAGGCGTTCCTATTTATATTATATACATATATATGTAAACTCGGTGAATTATCGGACAGCTGTGTTCGTTTGTCGCGACGATGGATGGATATGATTTTGAATTCGTGTTTTGAAATTTAACCTTTAAACCAAAATTAGATTTAAGTAAAATCGTATTTAAATTCAATTTGACTTTTCACAGACTATAAAGACGGTTGAAATTATTAGATTATTTTTCGGAACTTATTTTCAGAATCAGAAACTATTCGTTAGATATATCTATACTTATCTATTTAAATAAGATGTTTATTTTTTTATTACAAGTTCAATCAAATTCTGTTTAACCGACAGTTTTTGCATTGCATTTCATAAAGTTTTGAAATATATGTATGTATGTAAATTTAGTCTTTTGAACAATGAAACGTAATTTTCATTTGTTTTATATTTGTAAATTTCAATTTCTTCTTATATTCTATAACTATTCTATATCTTATAACCTTTTCCAAATATTTTAATACTATAATTTAATTATGCAATGTACTACATATTTTGTCATGCCTTTATTCTTTACTTTTTAATTTGTTTTCCTTATATTTATCTTTTTCATTTTTGTAAAAATCTATTATTGGACTCGGATGTTACATATATTATTTATTTACTTTTTGTTTTTTTTTATACCTATCTCTGTACATCCTGTCTGTTGATTTTTCAATTAATAAAATAAAAATAAAATAAAATAAAATAAAGTAATACATGGACGAGAAGTATGACAAGAGTTGTTGATATAATGGAGAGAGTATAGTGATTGAAATGACAATGGGTAGATAGACGAAAGCAATGCTAGTATAATACCCGAGATAATGTAAAATAATGCAAGGAAAACTATAAGAGATATGGGTGGATGAAATTAGAAAAAAATTGTGGGTTGATGAGAGTTGCTCAAAACAGAGACGACAGCATCGAATGCAGAGTAAGCTGTAGATGAAAATGATGATGATGATTAGATAAAAATCGAATGAACGACAGTAATATATTTGCAAATTTAAAAAAAAGTCAAATGAAAATTACATGATTTTTCAACATATTTTCCATTAATCACAAAATTTATTTTCAATAGGAATTATAAATATTCTTGAAGAATCTTATATAGCTACTGAAATTTTTTCGGCACAAAAAGGGTTTGAAAATTACATTTGCGGTGACCGTACGGATCCTGGGCGTTCAATTCTCGCACACATAAAAATAAAGGTAGCCTCCAAATAAGATGAAGAAGACCGAAAAGCCTGAAGGGAGAGTGAAATCGAAAGATCGAGCGTAACTAAATGATAAAGACCGTGAATAATTAATATATATTTCGAAACATTCAATGCACCGATTGTTGGCGATTGACAACGAAACGAACGATGCCGTGATCGATGCTTCGACCTTTTGTGTCCGTTTGTTCTTTATGCGCGGTTTCGATAACAACAACCTCTCGTATGCTGTGTCTATCTACATACATAAATACGCTTCGTGGTTCTATTTTGTTCAATCGTTGACAAAACGTTCGTCGGTTTGTGTTTGTGAATTCTAAATAATGTCGGGTACGCGCTATGAGCACAAGTTTGGTTCCATTGTCGACGAAACAACATAATCAGCGATTATCAAAACAATGCGCCGTTTGTGCTTATTTATCATTGGCAATCATTCAATCACGGGCGGGGACTCAAATTATAGACCCACGCTCGCGTGGCCATACCAAACCACACCACTCATTCCAGACAATGTCCTACAAATTATAAGTCTGTTTGCAACCATCGATTTGAATTCAATATAATATAAAATATATTCCATTTTTATGTTGTATACATTTTATTATACACCTGCGTAAATACAATGTATTAAAGGCGGCGAACATTTTAAATTTCTTAGTTCAAATTTGGCATATTTAATATATTTATATGTACATAGGTACTTTGGCAAAATAATTTTCCTACTTATATGTAAAATATGCATAAATATAAGAAATTTTTATTCTGCGTAATATGTAGATGGAAATAAATGAATGTGTACGAGCATATTACATTCTTCATAAGTGTTCGATTCTCATATCCTTGAATAACTAATCATTCAGATATGTTTTGTTTTCATTTGTTTTTAATATCAAATTGAAATTTATATTATGTATGAATGTACATAATTTACCATATAGCACAAAGTACATATAGCACTCCGAAACAGGGATTTTACAGCTTATAGGATTATCGATATTAAATTTAAAAATGTACTTATGTATGCGAATGTGATATCATCTCAAATGTCATCATATACATATGTATGTATATATTTTTTAAATCCATTACATTACATATGTATAATAAAAAAATATGATTGTATGTTTCTATAATGAAAACATTTTCATCAAAATAGAAATTTGTATAATAACTGACTTAACCAAAAAAAATTGAAACGTTCTGCTTTGACATTCATTTTATTACTAATAATTTAATTTAATTGCGATAAATCGATTCTTTAAATTCAGGCTAGTTTATGGAAAAGAAAATTTATTTCTAAATTTGATAAAATTAAATCATTATGCATTTTGCGTTGGGTTCCTTGTTTCTTAGGAAGAAAACCCGTACAAAGTACATGTTCCTTTTGAAGTGTTGATAATAGAAACAAGAAACAACAATTCACAACTATTACGTAGGATGAAAATATATAAATTATGCGTGAAATTCGCTCTTGTGTCAAGAGTAGTATAATTCAATTATTCAGTATGTAAAGGCGAGTCTTTCGAATGCATAAATTTTACATACACGGGTACCTATGTATGTATTATACACTTCAACTTGTCAATAGGCTTACATTTTAACGGAGATCTTTTCAAACATAAATAAAAATAGAAAAGTATACGTATTACATATCTGGCGGCTCGTATGAGAGAATTACGACTTGAAAAGCTTTCCGGCGATTATCAATTATTTCCGATTAATTTAAGAAATAACACAACTTATAAAGTCGTTCGCACTAATGACGTCTAATGACACTGTTTAACTGAAGTGGTCCGCCGAGCTTTCTGAACGGTTGTCACTGAGACTGCGACTCTCAAATGTAATTTCGATCCGTCTATAATATTATATTTTTTTTTTTTTGTACGAAATAAAAACATCGAGGGCATCGCATTGCAAACGTGCGGTTTTCGCCATAATAATATTATTACGAGTTCGCAACTCGGCTTTTGACATATTCGAACGAGTTTCACATTTGCGGACGAATGCCGAAGGGCTACGATGCATTAAAAGGAAAATTGATGACCGTTCGTTGAGCTGATAAACGGACGCCAAACTCGAAACTTGCGAAATTCGCGCAAAAGTAAGCGGGCTCGCACTGCAAAGTGGATTTTAATTGACACACACACATTGGTGTATATGGGTATGTGCGATCGCTCGTTAAATACGCGTACTTCATGTGCACTTTGCAAGAAAATGTGTTTTATTTTAATTTTATTCGACCTCGTTTTATTTCCCTAGAAAATTTTTTGCTAAAAATCTCAATTTTCCAATAAATAAAATTTCATTTCAATTCGGTACGTAATTTTTATAGCACGTGTGCCTATTATTTGTAATGCTTTTTGTGCAGATAATCCAAAAAATAATATGTATGATAATTAGATAGAGCTTCAACATTTCAATTACTTTTATGAAATTTATTCATACAATCATAATAAAATATGCGTATTGATTATTTTGTTTTGTAAAAATAGCAAAAACAATACAAATATTAGTCAATTCATATATGTGCATATATGTATGAATTTATAAATCAATTAAGGATTTTTTATATACAAAACAGTAAAACCTTTTATATCCATCTGAATTTTACTATTTTGATATTATTTACTATGTTATCTATCGCATTATATGGAATGGGTTGCAGAAACGATCGGATGCCACATTAGAGGGTGGTTTTCCCACGGGCTGGTGTCGGAGCCCTTTGGCGGCCCTGGAAAGGGCTTTTCAATGCGCCAAAGAGATGAGGCCACATCTCAATTAGGCCCACAATAGCCTGGACCCATTATCTCGCGTGGGGCCCCCGACACGTGTGGCAGGGCCCCCGTGCGACACGACATCATCATCATCATCTTTCCCAACACCTTTTCACTACACGGCTTCACCACAAAAAAATCCCTATTATTTTCAATTACAGATTCCTACAATTTTAATTAGTCATTGAACGAACCTGACAATTTATTATTTCCGGATCAAAATTTGCAAAAGTAAAAAAAATATTATGTATATAAATAGATTATATTATTGTTAATAATAAAATTGAACTTCAATTCCAATTAGAAATATATAAATATTAAACTTCTAATTTAATTAATAGTGAATAAAATCATTAATATTTCAAATTTATATAGTTTAACTAAAAACATTACATTTTCATATTTGAATATAAAATTAGATTAATAAATAAAAAAAAAATTAATTTAAAAATAAATATATACATTCAGAATTAAATTTAAAACTTAAAATTTAAAATTTAAAATTTAAAGAAGATCCTTGAATGTGAAATATGGATTAAAGGGGATTTTGTCAATATTTATTTTAATTCTAATTGAGTATTATAATATCTATTCACCATATAAAATTTTAACTGTACTGAAGCCCCTTTATATTGATGTTTATTTTATTCCATATCAAATGGAATATTGTTCATAAAATATATAGATTTTCTTTCTTTAGAAATATTTGATTTTAATGATGCTAAAAATGTATGGCCTCGATCTTGGAAATATAAAAATAATAATATTATTCAAAATGTTCGCAGTTATTCTATGCGGGGGGGTCTGCGCGGCTTTTGGGAGGCCCTCACCTCAAGACTTAATGATACACCGGTGGCATTGTTAGATGTTACCCTTTTTTAATTCCCTTCGAGTTTTTGTGTGAGAGTTGTTATTATGAGCCGAAAAGGTGTCGGCGGAAACCATTCGAAGCCAGTCGGCCATTTACAATTCACGTTCGTTTACTTCACTTGTGTTTGCTTGCGTACACGCACACTTCTCGAGATTAGGGTATCTATATTTAGATAGGTACCTATGTAGTACGTCTTCATGCCGAATTTTAAGGTGTCTCAATTCCAAAAGGGATGATTGATTGATCGCCGTGTCGCTTTTAATGTCTACGATTCAATTGTTGTGTTTGGCTTTATATTTGTTAAACGAGTTTCAAATATTTGTTTATAACCTTTATATTTATTTAAGTTGAAGAAAATGTTTGATATTCATTCTTAAATATTTTATATTTTGATATATATTTTTGTTAAATTAACGTTTATTGTGAATTAAATTATTAACACCAGTAACCATACCATAAATTGGGTCCATCGGCTATACCTATGTATATTTAAAATAAATAAGTAACATAGTAAAATGAATTGATTTGTCAAAAAATCCTATATTATATTATATTAACCATCTATTTATTCAAAACTTGGAACCTAGGCACATTTCTTTTGATATGTAATTTTTTTTTTTTGCTTTTCATTGTTTCCATCTTTTTTCTTTTTCATAGGTTATTCAAACTTTTTATTCCAAAAAACAATAGCTGCAATTTGTGCATATTTTGTGCGTTTCAATTTTTTGTTGAATTCAAATTTGTACAATATTTCCAAAAAATGGAACAAGCGAAAGAAAAACGCTGTTTTTCTTCAAATTTTGAAACTACACAAAATTTTATTGAATTAAACGATTCATATTTGTGTATGTTTGATATGGATTGTAGAGAGGAAGCACAAATTAATGAATATATAGTTGAATCAAATATGAAAACATGTTATAACAAATATGAAAAATTGAATTTATTTATAATATAAATTTTACCCATAATGTAGCCTTTCTAGAAATTTTAAATATTTTCCAATTTTATGCGACGAATTGAAAATTAAAATGATCAATTAAACCAACAATAAATCCTATTTTCCAATAAATGGAATGTTCTTTGATAGAATATTACATACATACTATATAAGTAATGACTTTTCTATGTACTTTTATAGATTTAATTTATAGATTACAGATGGTTTCAACTGAAAAATTAAACTAGTGGAAACCTCTCTAAAAATACTTTTCTTTGAAGATTTAAGTACAGTTTTCCGTAACAATACCTATCGAGGGTGAAAAAAATAAGAATATGATATTTTCCTATTTCCTATGCTTTAGCCTTAATTTTTTATAGACGCGGCGAAGTTCAAAGTCCGTGTTCTAAAATTAGGAGGCCAAAATGTCTTTTGCATATTTTTTCGAGCGAGCTTTTTTCCGCGTATCGGCAAGCATTAAAAGCTCATATATTGGCGGTTACGTCTTATTCACATATGTGAAATACTTGAGGGCATGTCGTCTGTGTTTAACTCACCGCCCGATCATTAGTGACATGATTGCCACTAATTTCAATTTAGTGGCAGGCCTGGGAGATGGGATCTCCCTTACACCTTGCCCACTTACCGACCTACCCATCACGCGCCTTTTTTGTGCCTACCGCGCCCGCTCCGTAAATTAATAATGATCGGTTTCTATGGCAGCCGCACAATGAGATCGATATCTTTAAGATCAATCTACACCTCCAGCCGATTGACCAATACAGCGACAATTTATCAGAAAAAAATCGTAAATACCGCATTGAGAACGTACAAAAAATTGTTTCTCAGACAATGCCTACGGTTGTTTTTTTATATAATAATAATACAATCAAAATTAATTGAATTTTTTTGTGACATGAAAATATGAATATTTAAAAATTCAAATTATCTTTGATTTTCTTTTATTTATAAAAATTTAATCTTTTAAATGGAATTGCTTACAAGCGATATTGCTAAATCTACTTTCTTTAAAATGAAGTCTATTAACAACGGTATTTTAACCCTACATTTAAAAAAATGGCTATTAAAAACCAATATTTTTATGAAGGTGCTTATTATCATAACACATAAAAGTTCAACTTTCTATACATTCAGTTTAATCAAATTATAGGGTCATTTGAATTGACAATACCATACAGAGATATGTATCAATTAAATTTAGCATACAACTTATACAAAAAACAAGTTAAATATTTATAATCGTCACAAATTATACTCAAACAATTCATAAAAAATATTCTTTTCAAAAACACCTTTCGAACAATGAACATAAAGACATGTTATTATTAAATAATCATGTTCGGCAGGACCAAAGTCAGGTTTTGTATGTACGAGGCCTAATTGAATTATTCCCATTCCGCAAGGTGTGCGCCCCAACCTACACTGAAATCGATCAAAGGTGTGTCTCACGTTGATACCAAAACGTCGTACAAAAGGTAAATATTATAGATAATAATCAAAAAAATATATGATATATATTTTGTTTCTCCTGGCCTCGGTTATTATGTCATTCGAATTAATTTTTGACGCACGACATCGAAAAAAACTTATTTACAATGTGAAATACGCGAGGACGCGATTAATTTAATTTAATTTGAATAAATTTATTAACATCTCAATTAAACTTATTTTTATGTTATTCATAACGTGTTTTGTATAATATAGTAAATATTATATTATGTGTCTACACCGAGCAATGGTTTCTATTTATTATGCATTTATATGTACATACAACGTATCTATTACAGCTATTTTTTAGAAATACTATGTTTTGTCTTTTATAAATTACTATTTGTTTTACCCGGCTTCGCTCAGTATTTGTAATATAAGCAGCGTAAAAATGGCGAATCTACATAATAGTAAATATTCATTTGTTTTTTTATTAAATTTATTTGAATCGAAAAAAAATAATATTCAACCAATCGAATCGTCGTCATAGAAACTTTGACTTGTTTTCGATGTTCCGAACCAAAAATACTTACATACAAAGTCTCTTTCGAAATTATATATTCGACTTAAATCATTTTAATAGGTTCTTTTCATGTATGTTCGATGAAAAATATATCTACCGATAAATAATCAATTAAAAATTGAGTTGCTCATCCATTGTGATTGTTTGCATGTCACGATTATTTTAATGAAGCATGTTCAATTAGTTGCACTCAGTATTTATCTATGTACATGCATAGCAAGTAATAAGTTATGATTATAATTGGCTTATGATTTTATCAATAGTTTTTTAACATTAAAACATTTAAAATATTTCGATCAAGTCTGTACAACTATTATCACCTAAAATACAATTTTTGATACTTTTTAATACTTTTTTTTGGTATTACAATTCATTTAATTTTTTTCTTTAAAAAGTAATTTCATTAAAAAATATATATTCTTTTTACATATATACATACATACATATATCCGTTTTTCATATAACCCAAAGGTTAATTGCTCACAAACTGAATTATCATGAATAAAAAAAATTATTGCAATTTTTTACCAATTTTCTTTTGTACTTTTTGTCGCTTTTTATATTAATCGCTGTATCGTTGCATTATCATATAATAACCTTTGTATTGCTTATAAAACAAATACTTTTTTAAATATATTTTTCCTTTTTGTATTATACAATATTTTAAGGATAGATATGTAGCTATACATACTCCCTATACACAAAATATCCCAAAATAAATTTGTGAATAGACGAGAATTATAATTTATGTACATATGTACATCAAAATAGTGTACATATAATAGTATACATATTTACCTATATTAATTCATCTGTATGGTAATGAAATTTACAAAACAAAATTTAAACTAGTAAAAAATAATATCGAAATCATTCACAAAAATTTCATTATATTCAATATTAATTACTTACTACACTAAAAACATTTAAAAAAAATCTATTCCAATTGAAAACCAATACCCTTGAATCAAATTTAAACAAAAAAATATTTTGACAGTTAAAAAAAATTTTGTGGACATTTTATATTTGACAGGTTGGGTCCAAGAACTATTCTATGAATACCATAAATATTATAAAATAAACCAACCTCCAGATGCTTCGCTGCTGTTTGCTTCGAACGTTTTACTCGTCATTTGAAATAGAGCGTCTAAAGGGGTTCCCAAAGTGGAGGATCGTGGCCTAGGTGGTGCTCTGGCGCCTCCAGGCGAACAACACTCCGACCCGGAGCTGGACCTCGAACTGGCCGTTTCACTATCCGCAGTCCTCCCCAACAGTCTTTGAGCTCTCAACTGCTGCAACTCCAATTGCAATTCAGCCCTCGCCCTCCACGGCTCCCTCAACTCCAACTGCAGCTCGCCCCGTCTCCACGGCTCGCCCAAATCGATATGCTGCTGCAACTGCAAATGCTGCTCCAACCTCAACTGATGCTGCAACCTTTGCAAAGCATGAGCCGACTCCCTGGCGTGCAGATCCCACGGCCGCACAATCTTCTGCTGCTCCCTCACCGGTCGGTGCGACAAAATATCCAGAATCGAAAACGACTTCACTCCGTCGAAATGTCTATGAGTGGTCGGCCTTTGGCGTCTGTCTTCGGGCGAGGCAGTCCTCCTCGCCTCCCGTTCACGGTCCAGCTGCATCATTTTCAATTTTTTCAACGGCTTGAAGTAATCGTCAGGGGGAGACGCCGGCGGACTGGGACAGCCTACGCTTATTTCGTCGTCACTGGAGGCCCTGCTCTCCATATCCTCCTGCATCCTGCGCTCTAATCTCCACCACATAAAATCAAACTTTGTTTATATCATTTAACAAAATATTGTTTTGTTGTTGTTCGAAGCACTCAGTTTTGTTTTTGGAATTTTCATATCATTGTTGCACACTGTTTTGTTTTTTTTGTTGTTGTTGGTGTTTGTTTTGAACTTGGATATCTAGTTTTGAACTGATCACTTGTGTTTGTTGAATGGTGTGTTATCACTGATCACAATAGTTTGAATGTAGGGGATGCACTGTCACTGACTGACTGGGTCACGGTGCGGTGTCAATCATTACATAAGGAGGTGTGGGCCGCGCGCACCGTGAAACCACACTGGCGACAGCTTCTCTCTGCCACGCCGCTCCGCTCCCGCCCTCTCCGCGCCAATGAAGGTAGAGCTCATCTCTGATTGGTCGCCGGCTAAAGTATAGGCGTGGCCGGTCTCCGGCCAATGGCGGCCACGCACGCCGATAATAACGCGCCGCAGCCGTTTACCGGCGCTCTTCAAAGGGACTTTGTTTTGATCACCGAACGCTCTCACTCCCTCTCCGCTCCCCCCCTCTCCCGTCCACTAACAGTTCCGGTCCCTCCTCCCGCCGCCGCTTCACTCAAATTGATGTGGTGATTTGGAAAGCTGCGCGTGCTTAGCGCTGCCTTCTTTTTATTTATTTTTTGCTCACTGTTTTTCCGCGTTTTCGTTAATAAAATTAATCATCGTAAGACTTTATACAGCGGGGAAGTTCTCTTTTTATTCATTTTCTCGAATAAAACCGCTACTCCTACCGTGTCGCACTAATTTGATATTTATTTATTTATAGTAGTTTTTAATACCCAGTTATATTGATACAAGTTATATATATAAAATTTGGTGAATATCCAACAACAGGAAGTGGCAGTTTATTCTTGTTCGATTTTTCTTCCACTATTTTTTTTTGACCCTTTAAACAAGTGTGCTCTTCACAAGAAAATTCAAGTATAATCCTTGTATCAATGTGATTAAAATAAAAAAAAAATGTCCAAATTTAATAAACCGGAAGTGGGACTTTTCCTCTTAGAACAGTCAAAAATGTTGTGACCACACGATTTATTCCACACCCATGAACGTGTCAAGCTGAAGATTTATATTTGTATTATTTGTATGTACTAACTTAGAGTTGATAAGGTTTTGGCCAGAATTTTTAAGCCGGAAGTAGTAATTTTTTTAAAACAATTTTTTATTTTGACCTTTCAAATTATTTCTATCTTGTTGATATTTAATGAGTATAATAGTTATAGTGATTTTAAGTAATAAAAAAATTTAAAAATCCAACAACTGAATTTAGAACTTATGTCTTATGTAAGTTTCCTTACATTAGCCAGGACCATTGTGGCTTTACAGGAAGAACCTAATGCGCCATAATGGCCTACATTTGATTAAGAAAAACAGAAAAATAAAAAATAAAATACATAAAATAAAAAGCAGAAAAAACATGATAAAATAAATAATAAAAAAAAACACAGAAAACAAAAGAAAAATAATTCATAAGAAATAGAATAAGTGTACAAGAGTGTAAAAATCAAAAATGAAATCCAAAAAATCACATTCTTAGTTTCATATTAACAAAAGAAATATAGTACATAAAAATGTACGCAAGGAGATATAAAAAGAAAAAGTAACAAAATAAAACAATATATAAATAAAAATAAAATGATATATCGTTACCCCAACATATGTACATATAAACTTCTTAACCCTTTAGATGCGAAGTGCGGATAAATCCGAATCACTGTGAACGGCTCTCAAGTGCGTGGTGCGGATTTATCCTACGTCTTATAAAAAATGAGGCTACAATTTTTTAAAAAACATGAAAATATTTTTTTTTCTCTCCCTCCTTTTTTTAATTTTTCATTAAATTTTATTGAATTATGAATGTAAATATAGATGAAACAGATATGATATAGATATAAACATATAAAAAATTGCAATTATATCTTCAACTTTAATTTTTACTGGATAATTGACACATTGCAAGACTTCTCATGAAATTTAATTACGCACCCAAATGGTTAAATCCAATTTTGGTGGAAAATATTTTTTTATAGTATTTTATAGAATTGTTGAGAGTTAACTTACGCGTGAAACGCTTAATACCATAACTATAAAAAAAGTGCGATAAATGTGAAAATTCGGAAAAATGTTTTAATACATCAGCAGTAATTTTTTACAAGATGCTAATTTTATACAAGATTGCTAATGGTACTCTTGACACATGTGTTTTAAATGAGATTAACTTTAACGTTAATGCCCGATTCACCAGATGCACAAATGTTTTTTATCCACCAATTTGTCAAAGCAACATTTCTTTCAAAAGTGCAATCGTTCGTATATGCCGTATTTACGATAGCTTAGATGATTGTCCCGACCTCTTTAGTGACTGTTTTAGTATTTTTAGAACAAAGGTGAAGAAAATAATCTGTGATTCTTCACCTTCGTTGTCTTTCTTTTTCTTTTTTAATTTATCTGTTTCTTATTTTAAAATCTTGAAGTTTTTGTAATTTTACTTTTTTATATTACCATGTGGTGCTCACTGTAAATGGAATATTATATTTTTATTTGTGTTTATTATTTTTTTTTGTCTCACTATACAACTTTCTTTTTATATTTTATTTTGTATGTGTGCCTATTTAAATAAATAAGTAAATAGTGCTTCCAATCCCGGAAGATTACATCGGCACCGGGATTCCGGTGCTGGGAATTTTCGATCCCGGCATCCCAGTGCTAGCACCGGAAAATTAAATGTATCTATAAGAAAAAAAAAATGTTCAATTGCATTTTGCAAACTCTCCCATGTTGGAGTTCTTGTTTTGGAGTTGGGCTGCAAATTTTCAAAACAAAACAAGAGCGTTCTTGTTTTGAGAGTTTCTTCAAATTTTCGGTTCGCATCCATGTCTATATTTCTGTAAGATTTAAAAAAAATACATCCTAGCATGTAATTAAATAAAGTAAAAAGCATACTTTGATTTATTGGTTCGTTTTTTACAAATAGTTTGTACCGTCTAGTAATTATTCAACGAAACAATCCACCTAATATAAAAACTAGAATTTCATTGACTTATGTAAAATAAAGTAAAAATATCACACCTACGAATTTTATTCCATAATTAATTTTAATATAGTTTATAGTACCAACGATAGATATATCGAAGAACTGGACATATAAATATTATAATAAAATTGACTTATAATAATTTACTGATAATCTTCGTACAATTAACAGAAACAACATCGTCTTAGTACAACACACACCGTGTAACGAGGTCTGAAGACGTGAAAATCCACAGTGCAATTAAGAAACAAGTTCAATTCTGAATAGCACAGGTCTCATAAAAAGAAAAAAAATAATATATGCTTCATATTTCATTATATATGTATATCAAATATCAAATATAATCACAAAATCTGCGACATAATTCAGGCCATTCATACAATATCGTGGAAACGCCGAGCCGGCATCGAAACGGGTCAGAGCAAACAAATGGACTATGACTGTCATTGTTCATCCCACCATTTTTAATTATATAATGTTGTTTTATGTTTTTTCCGTATTATTTTTGTAAAAATAATATTTTTAAAGAAATTTCTGCGAGAACCGCAATCCCGGTATTCAGACTAGTTTCAGCACCGGGATTCACGGTAACATGAAACACCGGGATCCCGGAATCCCGGGATTGGAAGCCCTAATCAGCAGCATAATTTACTACCATTCTGGATGGAGGCCTCTCCAACACACTTCCATTTGACTGTTTTGCGCAACTCTCACCCATCTGACCTCACGTATTTCGTCCACCCATTTTCCTTGTAGCGCATTTTTCACCATTTTAAATTCAATTCTCGGGTACTATTCCAGCACTTCTTTTGTCCATTCTTTTAACTACGTGAACAGCCCATTGCCATTTAAATCTCTTCACTCTCTAAACTATATCAAGTACCCTTGTCGTTGTCATACTTTTCACAAAGTATTCCGTTGCTTATCTCTCGTTATACCGAGCATACATCGTTCCATACTTCTTTGTCATTGTATAAAATTGTGGCGTTTAATGTTCATGTTTCAAATCCATACGTCATTACTGGAAAAACACATTGATCGTAACGTTTTTGATTAAAATCCTATTTCTATACGTTTCTTTATGTCCTCTTCTTTACTACCGGACATACATATGTAATAATCAAAAATTGACATTTATACTGCAATAATAAATCACCATATTTTATCTCTGAATGAATTTTCATTAGAAAAATCAACACAAATTTGTTGAAACATATGAGCCTTATAAGAAATTCTTAATTAGAAAGAAAATGCAGTATTAAATTTCAATACGATTGGGTCGCTTATACAAATATGTACATGGATAAATTAAATAGCTTAACAATAATTGTAATTTGATTTAATTAATTGTTTACTTGAACATACCCACCTGTGATAATCAAACTATGCATATGTAGTATGTATGTATGTATGTACTTTTAAATGTTATATAGGTATATTTATACATTAATATATGTAAATTCCGTATGTGCTACAGATAAAAGCATGTCGTATGTATGTATGTACATATGTAGATAAAATATGTTAATAGGTTAAGAGAAAAGTAAAATGGGTACATAGTAATAGGAAGCAATTGGAGTAGCTACGTACCTACATACATACATACAATATAAAAATTATAGGACCACATACATAATTGCTAAAATTGTTCGCTTTTTCCTTGAATTTTCTTTTGCAATACATGCCCATAAATTATTTAGAAAAAATTAGGTATGTCGGTGCCGACCTACCTATTTCAAAAATAAAAATAAAACTCTCATTATTCAAGTGAAGTTAACTAATATCATAATTATGAATAAGTCGAGCTTTTGAAATATCTTTAATCTGACACTTAATCCTTTTTGCGTCGTATGTTTCACAAGTTCCGCAACTTTTCAGTGGATAAACACAACCAAGTACATATGTGGATGAACATGTTTGTTTAATTCTTCAACAAACAGGTTTTACTCGCTAATTAAGTTATGAACTTCAACCATTATCGTTAAATTTTATTATAACGTACCTACCTCTCATGTATGTTTAGAGGTAATTATTTTATCATAATCGTATATTAAAAATACGACTTTTTGAAACTCGGCAAGAAAATCCTCGTTAATACTCAGATTCATTCTATAATTATTTTTCATACGACCATATTTTAACTACTCTTGAACGAACTTCCTTATGACACAAATTTGTGCAATTCTATTGTGTAATTATTATATAAAATTATTACTTTTTTTGTTATATCATAGATTCAAAGGTGATAGGTATGTATGTACATACACAGGTAGATATTTATGAGGAGACTTTAAATGCCTGCCACGTTGACCGACCCTGGATATACTAAGCATTCGTTAGTGATTTTTTGACCGCTCACGATCTGTCGTCGTCTTCGTCAACGGGTCGCCTAATGGGTTGCTCGTTTCCATCGAATGGTCTAATTTGGCATAGTTAGGCACAATGGAGGCGGTCCCTTATATCCGGGGCTCCGCGTGATCGGCCATTATCCGCGGCCCGGTCGCAATACAAAGGTCTCGACTTCACGCCTTGATCACTTTTGCGCACAATGGAATCCACTTCTAAATTCACTGTTTTCCTCGGCTCGATCAATTTCCTCTCACTTGTTAGTCGATTTGTATTTACGTCGACAAAAAACTATCTAAAAATTTGTAGATACACCTACAAGGAAAAATTTCCAATTTATTTGATTACAGTTAGACTTGATGGTCGAATTAATTATTTTATTCAAAATTCTATTTCAACAATCTTAGAAATTCAATCAAAATTTTGATAAATTATTGAAAAGTTTGCTATGTACTAAGTTTAAAGTGACTGAAACGTTAGATACAGTGGCGGATCAAGTAAATGGGGGGCCCCAAGCGCATTTGAAATTCGAGGCCCCCACTTCAGTAAAAAAAATGTTATCGTCGTTTTTTCCATGCTTTCAGTATATGGTTTTTCATTATGATTTTACAAAAAAATATTTTTTTATTTATTTACTATATGTACTTGAAACACAGACAAACTTTTTGGAATAAAATAGGTACTATTTTAAAATACTGTGTAAAATGGGTATTAATTTAATTTATTCTTGGCTTTCGAACGTATTGTGGACAATGATAATAATTTGTAAGTTGTAAATTTTGGTAGAAAAGATCCATTTCGGGGCCCTCAAGATTCGAGGGGCCCTAAGCGCGCACTTATTTTCATGTATGATAAACCGCCGCTGGTTAGATGGTTTCAATATTCCAGCGTACAATTCAATGCATTTGTAATATAACAAAAACAAAAAGTATCACTCCATAAATCATATCATAATTTGAAACGCTGTTCAACCATTTGTATAAATTATGATATTATAATATTTATGAATTTGCATATTATTTTGTCTTAAATATTGACCGCACACGTTTTAATAAAAAAAATGTCAAACTCATACACATTTTAATACATTTGAGTTTGAATTTAGAAGCACGCTAAATATACATAGATGGAAATTTTTGGTGTTTTTCTGAGTTAATGTTTTCCAAATTAGTTTGCAAAATTTCCATATGGGAAAATTCCTATTACAATTTTTTCTTAGTCAAAAATAATATATACCTAATATTAAAATGAAAATGAGATTGGATATATCTCTTTCGTTTAGAGTTCAATTCAGATTTTTCTCTCGTAAGTAAATCGAAACCAAATGTTGACAAATAAGTAAGCTTTCGGCTTTATTACAGAAGCAAATGATTAGCTAGGAATTGGATAGTTATATGTAGTTGTGTCTAAGACTATTCAGTGGTGACTTCATTCAAAATTTACCCCGTCATCGTCAGCAGCGAAACGATTCGTTCCGGGCATCGGTCCGTGTACTTATCGGGCAGGTAAGTCGGGGCGATTGATTGATAATTCCGCGCACAAAAAGTGAATTAATCAGTGTGAGCTTTGTTGGCTTTCTGGTGGCTTCCGACAATACGTGTCTTCGAACGTAGGTCTCTGTGATGCCGACAGCCGATTCGTTTCAATTAGCGCTAGGTAGCTAGTACCTATTTCTTTCAGGGGCTACAGCTTCGTGCGCACCTGCCGAAATCTATATTGAAAATTCGACAACTGTTTCCCATTTTATATAATTTACCTTAGACTTATTTATATAAGCTTAAAACCTCTTATAGTCACATATATTTAAATATTTTTTCCACTTTCAATATGATGGTATAGTTGTGTAAACTATGTCTATATTAGTAAGTCAAATCTGTTGATAGTGTTCCGAATTATTTTGATTTCTAAGAGGGATGTGGACGTGGTCCGAAACAATGGCTGGGGTGACCGACCCAGTTTGGCTGGTCCAGACGTGCGTTGATAATCGTCTCGAGATCGTCATGGCTCGGAATCGACAGATCTCACCGACATCCTGTGCTGGGTTGTCACGACCGTTTGGCAGAATTAATTAGATGGAAGTCGCCGACCGGAACGGATAGGTACTTCAACACCGATGTTTTATTTGTAAGTGAGTATGTACTGACGACGTGAAGACAACATTAAAAATAACTGAATTTTTACGCTAAATAGCATTTCGAATAAAGTACACCGTAGCGTTTGGTTCATATTGATGTTGGATCCAAACGCATAAAAAAACTCAATTTCGTTAACGAACTTCGTAAACTTCTAATTAATTCGGCCATCAGAATGAACTTCATTCTGAATTAATTATGTATGAGGCCTACAGTAATTGGTGGAGGTTATTATAGTTTCATATTTATTAACCACTCGACCCCTGTTTCTCTATTGGTCTATTATAATGATCACAAGTGTCTCCCTATCCTCACCCACCCCTCATTCGCCCGTAGGAAACAATTACAGGCGCGGCAGTAGCCTCATTTCTTTCCATATAATTTACGTCAAATTCCAATTTGTTTTTAGTCAATTTACCCTAGCTTTCATTTTAAGTATAATTGAAAATATAAACTATGTAAACCAATACTTATGTGAAAATTCAATTCAATATTTGATATTTAAGTCAAAATCGCTCAATCTCACCGATACAACAGTTAAAAAAATCTGAGTTTAACTTATAATCAACCAATCAATAACATTTTTCGTATAATGACAATATGCAATCACTGCTTTGTATTCACTCTTACTCAGCTTAGCCCAAGAAAATATCCTAGCATATTCAAACTAAAACTACAACAAAGGACAACTATAATGATAAGAACACACTCAAAGGTACGGCGCAGCACGATAAGATAGACTCCAGCTATGATAGGCGTATCTTCATGTCATTTTTAATTCGTACGATCTAAAGTTTCTCCTAAATTTTATCAAAAATGGGAATCACTGTTATCGATCACTGTTAAACAAGTATACAATTTCACCGAAAATAAAACAAGGTGTGAGTTTTGGGAAAACCGTGGTGTGGTAGAGACTAAGCATGCCAGCGTTTTTTTTACATGTGCAAAACTACTAATCTAAAAATAGCACCTATCGCGTACCATTCTGTATGTCTGCACCTTAAAGCTATTTAGTTTCTAATTATTCAATTGATGCGAAAGTATTACATATGTAGGTACCTACATAAAAATAAAATACATTTACCTACATACATATGTGTATACAAATAATATATGATAATCAAAAAGTTAGTCAATATGACTGACTTTTTCACACTTGTTATAAATAAAATGCTGAAATGTCGTTTTATGTTCGAAGTATTTATCCATATACATATGTATAATACATTCAATATGTGTAAGATTCATTTCAAAAGTAAAAATGTTTTAAAGGTAGTTCGGATAGATATAACATATGTATGTAGATACATATCTATTATGTAGATATACCTTTTTGCGTTTCACATAAATGTATCATGTTGATTTCGAAAATATCAATAGATTGTGTTATATTTACGCGTTTATTTAATTTAACTTTCAATTTTCCACAATATGGATTTTTTTTCGACACGAATATTATACCGGATAATTATTTAAGGGCGTATATATTAAACGTACCCCCTTTTTGCCGATGTGCGCTTATATAGAAAAAAAACACTATAAATTAAATTCACCCCTCGGTTCGATCGTAAAAGTTTATTATATCAATCGACTGGCCGTAATATATTCCGTAATAATCTATTATAATGATTGTGGATTGGGCGATGCGATTAGGGAAGAAGTGTCTGCACACCAAGGGGATGTTTGATTGGAAATTTACACTATTGAGGGCTCACTGTTCCCGTATCAAAACGTATACGCTTGAATAAAATACACGTTTTTGGTAAAAATCGTAAATAAACCCTTTAACGTGCGCAGCGTAAAAAATTGACTTTTCTATAGTACTGACTTACGGTGTTTTTTTTTCCTTTTCTTTTTATTCAACCGTCGAAGATTTATCATACAAATACGATCCAGTCGAACCAGCTGGTGTAAAAAATAACCACAATAACTTCCCCAAATTAGGGTTAGTTTAAAAAAATAAAGGTCGGATACATCATAATTATTTCACCTTAGGTGGCGGTCTCCAATGTTGTGGTGTCATTTATATCATTGGCGCTTCCGGCAAAAGGGATTCTATTAGAGCCCACACTATATTGCTTCATACATATACGATGATTGTTTCAGGCAACAAATTGAGTTCTCAAAATGACATCAAACATAATGACCTACCGCGGCATTGCACACACACATGCCCATATAAATATATATTTAAAAATAAATGAAGGTCGACACAAAATAAGATACATTAATCAAATTTGTTTTGTAAACGCTTTAACTTTAACACGCTTAAAAATCAATACGAATCGACAGTCGCAAATACAATACAAATGGTTCTTTCGAATTGGATTAAGCTTGCATTGTTACGCGGCGCGCCCTACGTAAAAGGGCATTAGTGCCTAAATGCCCGGCTAATAAATAATGTCTCGTATCCAAATAACTTTTTTCGTTCCTTATCTGGTGGACATCTAGCTCTGATGGTTTCATTGATATTATCGTATGCGCTGTACATTAGTGGTGCTATCAATTACAAGCGTAGGCCCGCGGTGGCTAGATACCCTGTAATTAGAGCAGACCCACTGATAAGCCCTATATGCCCTCCCGAATTGCTCGCCACAGTTTTTCAACCGTGGGCAAATTAATATATTTCGAATGAAAAAATAGCTATGCATGTGTAATTTAATGCAGTCAAAGTCTGAGATAATATTATTACACGAGAAGCATAAATCATTTTATTTAATTAACAGTCAGATATATTTACTTAATTCGGTCAATGCACCAACGATGTCTTGTGCTTCACATATTATATTACAACGCAACATAACTCTAGAAGGCATTATTTAAATCATTCCATAAAACACTAGTCATATTTTACACTGATTTTAAAGCGCTTAAACTGACTTATAATTACATTGTATTTATTGCAAATTTAATACTCAGCAAAAACATTATTTTATATGAATGTGTCGACTGTATTATGTAGGTAATGATATACATATAATATATGTACATACATATGTACTAAAAAAATTACTTGAAATTAAACGCATCACAATCAATGTATAATGTCATTTTGTGTGGAAATTTGATCATTACAAATACAAAACACGTCCATTAAAAATGTTTAGGTATATTTTTATATTAACTTGCACGCTTTGTATTGTATTATAGATACGTCCCATTAAGAGCTTTTATAAAATTTCGATGCGTATCAAAAACGCGTATGTTTCTAAAAGAGAAAATGTATCCAAAATCAGCATTGTTCCCATTGATAACATTATAATCCAGCTAAATGCCTAATTCCATATTTTATTTGTTGTTTAAGTGTTAAACGACACGCATACCTATATTACTGTATAGTAATCTGTACATATGTATGTACATGCTATATATATGTAGGTAAATTTTCTGTCTATCTAATGTACAAGTCGAGTATTGTGCAAAAACTTTCTTAATTATTATACCACGGTATGACGTCACCGAATGGGGTGTTTACGTTAATTAAGCCCTACCTACCGGTGAAAAGTCTTATGGCAAAATATTAAATATCACGAGTGTAATTTGCGAAAGCTCATGAAGCTCATTCCACACAAAACGCCTAACGTTTCTCTAGGAAATAAATTGTTTGTTTCGTGAACCAATTTCGCCGTATCACGAAACAATTATCGTACGAAACTCAAACGTGTAAATGGAAACGTAAAGTATACATGAGTTAATACCGCATTAACACATTTTAATTTTTTATTTTATTATATTACATATATGTACTAGCTGAGCCCGGTATGTGTTGCAATGCCACAATAACGCATGTGATTCCCGTTCCTGTTCCCTTTCCTGTTCCCGTTCCCGTTTTCGTTTTCCGATGTGCTGTAATAAGTGAATGTTGCAGTTTCAAATTAATACCTAATAATCAAATTAAATTACAGTAATAATTTGTCGGAAAAACGCAGGCGGCGAACACATTTGAAAGTATTCAATTGTTTATTTTGTTTTACCCTAACAACGCATGTGGCGACGCGAACACATTTGAAATTATTGCGTTGCAATGCCACTCATTCCTGTTTTTCTGTTCCCGTTCCCGTGTTTGGGCGATTTTTTTTTACAAAACCATCGCGAGCATACACAATAATTCATGTAAGTTGCATCGCAATCGGTTGAGTGGTATAGGAACGCATACGTGACAGACAAACAGGCAAACATTGATTTTTATATACATATGTAGATGTATGTATATATGTAGCTATCACATTTTTTTAATATATATACATACATAGATAGTACATACATAGGTACAAAATGTATTAATAAAACATCAAATATGTCTATTAAATTTTTATGATTTTGCGTTTGATAAATTGTAATATAAATCCATAAAAGTATCATATCAAATCCATAATTGCTTTACGTATACATAAAATAGTTAGATTGACATAGTATAACAATCGATCAAACGTAGACGAATAATTCATAAAGCATACGTCAAAACCTATCTATTTCCAGATATATGAATCGTGGAAAATATATGCAAATTGCCGGTTGCCGAAGCAAGTTTTCCACTAAAATTTGTACGAGCATTATGGCAGCTGATCGCCGTGAAACTTTGCAAATTATCGAGAGCTTTCCAAGCCCTATCCACCAAGTTATCCATGGAAAATATACGCTTTTCAAACACGCCAACGGTCTATTTATTACGGCATTTTCGATTGTAAACGTTTTCGAAATTGCCGAGGACCGAACCAAAAAAGTACCGAAATTCGTACGTTTTCGTGGTTAGCTTCTTGCGCATACCGCAATTTCTCCGTGAAACTCGCGGTTTTCTCAAAATCTCACAAAGGCGGCAATGTCAAGGGGTTCTCGTTGAAAGAAGAGCGATCTGTCTTACATATGGTTGTTATGTGCGGAACTCCTGTCACCCCGCCCGGCGAGTTTATCTCTATTTAGAAGTCAATAATGTTTGGCTCACCCGTTGGCCAAATGTTCCCCACGACAGACAATTAGTTGTAGCTTACTGCACTGATAAATCACCCGTGACAGCTTGCAGCCAGGCGTGCTCAACCAGCAGCTCAGAGAGCACACCCTTACTCTTTACCAAAGCATACATGTACACATGTATCTAAATATGTGTGTACATGTACATAGTAGACTTCTCAAAAATAATAAGGATTCGAATTCCAAAGCCATTAAATTCGGAAATTGTGTATTTCATTATTTAGTATCAAACTCAAACTTTTGTATTTTTATTATTAATAATAATTAACTATATGTTTCATAAATCAGTAATGAAATCTAAGAACTATAATTTTTCTTTCAACTGTACATAATTTGTATATAAAGTAATTGTACAAATCAGCCGAAAATCAAAAAAATATATCGGGTTTTTATTTCGATTAACTTTCTAGTTTATTAATTACTAGTGGTTTTGCCCGGCTTCACTCGGTATTTGTAATATAAACAGCTTTAACATAGCAAAACAATCTAAAAGTAAACATTTATTTGTTTTCTTATTAAATTTATTTTAATAAAAAAATATATATATATTCTACGATGTTGATATCGTCGTCATAGAAACTTTTATTTGTTTTCGATGTTCCCAAGAAACCTTACATACAAAGTCTCTTTCGAAATTATATATTAGATATATTGTGGTGTCTATAGATTTCTTGTGTTCAATAGAAATTTTGACTTCCTTCGAAAACCTCTTTAAAAGATATATTTAAATCTTTAGATTCTAAAGTAACTATCTTTGATTTAAATTGTATTAGGTTTAAGTTTCACCTGTAAACAAAGCAACATATTTGTACAATTATGATTAAAAACGGCGTTCATTCGCATGGGTATAAATCTTGGACATTGAACTGCAAAATATTACATAAAGTCCAATGCATTTAAAGTATGGAACGCTGTATTTTCGGCACAATGAGGTAAGATAGGAAATTATGAGAAGTATGAAAAGGGTAATGGATAGAATGAAGTCATTGAAATGGCAATGGACGGCTCACGTAACTAGAAGAATAGACGCAAGGAGGACAACATAAGTGCTGGAATGGTACCCGAGAGAATTTAAAAGGATGAAAGGAAAGTTGTAAAGAAAATGGTTGGATGAAATCAGAAAAATGTTTGGGATGAGATAGATGAAAGTTGCGCAAAACGAATGAAAGCCTGTTGGAGAAGACTCCATCCAACATTGGAGGATGAATGGTTGTATATGATGATGAATTTTCTAATCTCTATGTTGTTGCTCATAATGACTTTTCAAGAGTCGTGTGAAATTGCTAATGGTCAAATTTGAACGTCCACCAAATTGAAACTTTTAAACCAGCGGATATTCGATGATTATTTGAATTCAAAATTGTAAACTTCATACAATGGAAACATTAAAAAGCACACATTACACTTAAGTAGTGTGTGGATACCATTGATTCAGAGTTCAAAGACAAAGTACACTACGGCACCGGTTTTTTTTGTGCGGAAACATTACAGAAGAATAATGACAAGTAAAGTGCCTGCAACGTGTTAATTTTAAATACATTCAAATTACAATACACATGTAGGCGTGTCGAACGACTCGCGTGCCATTTGCAACGCGCGTGCCATCGTCGGAATGTTGTCATTAGAAACCACGAAAATGTTTCGAACATTTATATACATATGTGAACATACCTACAAACATATGTATGCATAGGCATACTACAACTAGGTATCGTAAATAAAATAAATAAATTCAATTTCCAAATGGTTTACGACGAATATGTTCAACGTAATTGCATTCAGCTAATCGTACATTAATTGACTGTGTAGCAAAACCCCAAAGCTGCCTAGCCAACTGCGTGACTGATCCTCATACAAATCTAACATTCACAGAAAAACCCATACAAAATTAGCAAAACGTGAATTTGTATCGCCCCGCACTTACATGTAGCAAATATAATATATATGTATGTATGTATATAGAGCTTCCTTCGAAAAATATCCTTCGACTCTAAGAAATTGCATTATAAAATTTATTATGATTATTTATGATAAATTTAACTCACAAATGTACTTGTAGCACCTTTATTATTATGATTTTAGATTGTCACAGTGTGAGATTTTGGTGTTCTGAAAATGTCTTTTTACTGAATTTCCTATCTAATGACTCAATTGAGACAGCTCGTAAAATCGCTACCGGGACAAAGTGATTGTAGCGCGAGACGAAAAAAATCGTTTCCTTTTACCGCACACATTCGGGGACGTACTGGTCGGAAATAGCTATTAATATTAATTATTTTTTGGGAATTTAATATTTGAGTAATAAATTTTGATAGAAATACTATGTATAAGAATAAACATAGATTTTAAGTCCAGTATCAATATATATTCGATAAATAATTATGTAAATTAAAAAAAACCTGTCTTAAATCTGTATTTAAAAACATGAACCAATGAATAAAATCATGACCAAAAAATGTAGAACAAAATTAACATTACGGGGAATGAAATAGGGCTAGAATGGTGCAATTATGAAAGCCTTTATTCTGATGAACTGGTGAAAGGCTTATAATGATATGATGAACTTATATATGTATTTTTAAATGATTTTTGTTTTTCAATTTAAACATTTTGATATTTTTATAGTCGTTGTCAATTTTAATATCGTATCTCGTAAACATTTTTCTATAAGATCCAAGTTCGTCTCTGATCTATGTTCGTGTATGTACCCTTGTACACTCGGGCACAAATGTTACAATACATATACACACACACACACACTGACACGACTGCATACAGTTGTCCGAATTGAGAGCGAATTAGTCACGGATCATCATGGTTCTCATTCACGACAATTGCTTCTAATTATATTGGAGAAATCGTCATCTGAGTGCGGCTTACCTTTGCTAATACATACGTGTCAAAAGTTAGAAACCACAAAAAATTCACACATTCTAAATTGCCAACTTGATTAAATTCAAAATTCGTACATGTAATTTATCAGAGTATTTAACCATTTTTTTCTTATTATTTTATAACGAATAGTTTAATTATAATTAAGTCTTATTTTCAACAATAATTTCATAGTATGATCACACAATGAATTACATTTTTTTTAAATATAGCTTATTATATGAGAATATAATTTAAACATTTATAATTTGAAATATAATTTAAGTACTAATAGATATAATAGTGTACATACATACATAAATATATAAATTTGTACGTATATGAATACTCGCATAGTATTAATTGTAAAGCACGTGCATTAGTTTCGTGACCGTCTGTATAGAAATACATACGGCTGGCTGTAAGTGACATGCGTAAACATGGGTAATTTAAACAGATTTTTAAAAGCCATTTTGTTAATACTTACGAGCCTTTTTTCCCCACATCCTCTTTTGTCATCCACTATACGGCATACGTGTCTATTAACGGCGAAGTGATTTTGAGTCAAAACCGCCACAAATAAAAAAGAATGGCCTCTTGATTTCAATGGACCTAAACTGCTTTCGTTCCCTTTATTTAGATTGATACATTTTTCCTTCTTTCCCCTACGCGACGAAACTTGAATATGCCAAAACAAGTAATATAATTAAATCTTAAAACATCGCAAATTAACATTAATTCATGACATATGTACGTGTTCCAATATATTGGAATATATTCCAATTTAATTCCATCGTAATAATTATTTATTAATAAATGTAGTCATATATTCCTGTAGGGATTTATTGATATGCGTTACATCGGCAAATGTTTATATGCACCCTTGGTCCTTTAAATAATTTATTATCCGTGACAAGCTCGAGTGTATTATATACACAGGAACAAATTTAAGGGTGAGAGGCGTGAACACACGTATGTACAATAAAATTGTGAATGTCAAAAGTGACAATGGCCCACAGAGACCGTTGTTCTGCTTTGCGAATAGCAGCTGATCGCATCCCTATGTCCATTGTTGTATAATATAGTTGTCATTCTGCAAAAACTATACATAAAAATCTATGAGATAATAAAAATCCGGAAAAAATAATATTAACTACGTCACTACTATGTGCTTATACGCGTGCAAGACGAGCTTTATAAAATTTTATTACACATCTATAAAAAATTAAATGTAATTAGTACTTGAATCATTTGGACTAGTATCTTTTATTCAGCTCTGAGCGCACACCCAAGTGTGTTAACATTTAATTACAGCTATGTATGCTGATGAAGTTGTTCTTAAGAAAAATAACCAATTACTTCTTCGTAAATAATAACTATGGAACCAAAGGCGTCTCGATGAATACAATACGATACATTATAAAGGGGCTTCGATCAAAGAATGATTCATTTTGCAGAAATCATGCAATTTTCAACGATATAAATAGTACAAATGTCATAAAAATTTATGTATTATTTGATGCACTATTCAAAATGTTTTAAAAAAATATATAAGTACTTAAAAAAACACATCGGAAAAAATAAGTGAAACACCTTCAAAAAATTATATTTACTAGCGATGAATGGTTTAATACGAAGTACGTGCTTGAATAAAAACATAACTAATAAGAAGTCTATTACTAATATAGTAATAAATTAGATTATAATATTATTCGTTGAGCTTACGAGGCACTGGATTTATTACAATATCCCATCAATACTATCCATTCGAAATTATATGTATGTAACTACACTCTATGAAGATTGATGCTTACCGAAGAATAATATTAACACCGTAACGACCTCGTTCAAAAAAAAATTTAAAAAATACACAATCTTTTAAACTCAAATTGTCATTATAATTTATGCAAGTAATTATTTTATCTATTTGTAGACTGATATATAATATAATAAATAATGATTGATTATTTTATGCAATTTCTTTTAATTGCTTAATGTTAATCTAATGCAAACTTTCATATTTACATTTGTGCATACGAATTAGGTCTCGGTAGGTGTTGTTTGCATTGCCTACATTTTAAGCTCGATTCCAGATTCTATAGAAATATATAAATTATATGTGTGATAAAGGACAGGTGGTCGTTGATGTGTTGATGCGGGTTTAATTTCGAGTTCGCCTCCCGCCAAAGCCGGCCTCGGTGGTCGGGACCACCTCTGAGACCCAAGAAGACCTCCCGAGACCTTCTATCGGCGTTTAGAACGGAGGAGAGAGGGCGGGGTGGAGGGGGAAATCCTGGGCGCGCGCCCCACCTGTTGGGGACCGGTTGAAATTTGGCCCAAAGGCCGCGGAGCTTTTACGCCTTTGACGCCACTCCGCGACCCACACATTTACATATCAAACGCGCTTTAAATTTATCGGTTTCGCATTGCTGCCGCTAAGGCTTTCAACATCCGACATCGAACGTTTTAATAATAAAAAAAATAAAACAAGTTATTACTAATGCGAAACGATTGAATTTTTGATAGAAAATCAAAGGAGGAATATTAATAGCATGATTTTCGTTGGAAAATTAAAAAAAAAATAATTTACACGCTAAAATCTTATCAAATAATCAATGCAATTAGCGTTAGATACTATCATGTTGCATACTAAATTAATACAATTAGAATATTCCATTATTTATTAATTTCTTTTTGATATCATATTTTTCATTTTGGAACAATTTTTGACATGTTCAGTTTTTTAGTTAAGGCATACAAAATTATACCACAAATTACATATAAAAACGTTCTGAAATGAAGAGTAAAATAATTCCCACGATATTTATCTACATACCTGAGTAAAATAGCACATCGGTATTGCAAAAAATATTTTGTATAGATATGATTTCTTATCAGTAAAATTTGTTTTCGATCAAAACATTTCAGCAAGGTAAAAAGAAATTGTCGAAATAATCAAAATCATATCATAAACATACATACTTAATTTAATAGATATAATTTGTATATACATATGTATATATTTAAAAAAACTTTTAAATTACACTGCCGTACTTACATATAACAAAACAAAATAACAACTAAAATTACTGTTATATGTATTTCAGAATCATCGTCATTTACAGCCATTCACTATTCCCACTATATCGACGTCCCTTATCATTATGTTTTTTGTAAAAATCTATAATTGGGCTCAGATGTTATTTTTTTATATTTATTCTTTGTTTTTCTGAATTTCTACATCTAAGGCCTGTTGATTTTTCAATAAATAAATAAATAATTCTCACCCATGTATCCCGTTTCCTTTCTCTCTTCGTTATGCCGAGAATATAGCGTTCCATACTTCTTTGTGTGCATTGGACTTTGTGTAACATTTTGGCGTTCAATATCCCAGTTTCACATATTTATTATTAAATTGTGTAAGTATGATTATCCCATCATACTTATACAACTTTAGACGTTTGTTACAATACGAAAAATAGTACATTTCAACAAAGTGAAAATACAACATCCAAAGGGGCGTCGGACTCCACTCTGGTTTTTTCCCAAAACCAACCAGCAGCTTTGGTCAAAATTTGGGTAAAAGTCGGAATTATCGACAGGGCGGACCCTCTAGGCTCGCAAGCGAGGCTCGGTCGACCAGCTCCTTTCTGTCATTGGTTGCTCTTTGTGAATACTTGAGTATTGCCGTGCCCTGAATTAACTCGACTTTTACCCGATGAAATACTCCGACATATACTGCCTGATTCGCATATAATTTCAGACGGTTGGGTAGCGTACGGAAATATTCGCCCTAATGCAAACTTTTAAAAAGTACATTGTATCTATTTTTACATACATATATATATATATATATATATATGTATATTTGAAGCAAAAATTAATATAGAAGATTTTTAAAGCCAAGGTTGACTAATCTAATTTATCTCCCCTGCAATCATGAACCTTGCATATTTTCAGTAAGTTTTGAGGAATCTTAAAATTTCTACGAAAAAATTTGAAATACATAGGTTTGCCTATTTATACACGTACATGTAATTGGATTATCACTTGATTTGTGTACTTGATCGCTTTGATAAATTATCCACGACGAATCGAGCATTGTAGGCAGGTTGCTTAACGTCTCTCTTATTTTCTTTCTTTGTTTAATTTTTTTCCCCGACGCTTTGTTTCGAACTTTCGGCTTACGAAACGCATCAAATGTGAATAATGCACATTTTGTTTCATAACGCGATCGAAATTGCCTTTAAAATTTATGGCGCTTAATGGCGGCCCTTCGTTATAAAGCCGCACTCTGCGCGCACTGCACAAAATGGCGGCCCCGCACGAATAATTAATTTTTCATCATGGCCACGATTTATAAGAACCAAAGACTCCATACTTTCATGCCTCAAGATTCATTTTATTTTCTACCCAACATATTGTGCTTAAAATATCATGTGATACACGCTTTACTTTTAATTTAAAATACAATACAAAAGCTGAGATATTGCAACAAAGAGGTGGATAATGAATATAATCGACACTACATATGCTACCGTTTCAATTGAAAACTTTGCGTTCGCTTTCGAAACCGAAGCCCTAACATTTGCAGCCACAAAGGGCGCGAAAATAATTCGCATTTTATGCAGGGACGAATTGTGAATACGGCTCTTGTGTATTATACGTGTAATTAATGTAATTACGAAGATTTTGTAGATATTGTGAGTGCGTGTATAAGTTATACTTATGCATGTATTATTACATATTAGGATTTAACTGCACGCTTTCGTTTAATACTATCGAAGCTTTTGTTCGATTTTCACGCACACCACGTTTCGTCAGTGCCTCCTTTAAAGGAAAATTACATGCTCGAATTTGAGCTGCAGCAGTAAATTTTAATAATCATATCCGTGTCCAAATATAATATAATATTTTCGCAAACAAATGTTAGCTCTCTTTTATTTTGCGATATTGCGATAAAGTATTTTCTTCAATAGTGAAGTTTCTATAGCCGATCATTTTATGGGAAAATTCTTACCATCTTTAATGTATCCATTCAGGCTTTAGATAATATTCTTGTGTATAGTAGTTAAATAGCAAGTTTAACTTTTCCTTTTTATTTCTCACTATTATGATATTTCAAAATAATGTAGATTATTATATGTAGATATGTACATACATATGTAGATAATATCATTTTTCCTTAATAAATAAGTATCTATTCATAATAACATAGTAAACTTTATGATTAGTGCAAATCGTAGACACGGTTTATAGCATAAGAAATTTAAGAATAGTTTTACATAGGTTTAACCGAAAAAGCTATAAACTTTGACTCGTCGATATATTAAGAAAGTAATAAAAATATTACATAAATTGATCTTATACATAGGCTATGGTAGTAGTAGACATTTGAATATAAAATACACGTAGATAAGTTTAGCTTGGATGAGTTTAGCTTAGAAAAGCTGGAAAGATGAAGAAAGTTTTGTTAATGTCTGATGAAGTCTTAACGAAGTTTTCATAATGTACAGGATCAATTACAGGATGAGTCTTCATTCCCAGTCAATTTTCCAACATACAAGATTATTAAATTATTGTATTATTTACTCTTTTTTTATTATTAAATATTTGACATAAAATGTTCATATCCGCTAAAGTATATATTTTAATATAATACAACTTTAAAAGCTACATGATGATCTCACTCATAAAGATAAAACTCTTCTTACAATTATATATAATAAGTTATAAATTACTGCAATAAATGAATTAAACCCGACTATGCAGGTGCTTTCAAATTACAACAATAATAGTCGTTTCGATTCGACATACTTATTTATTTATTTTAATGTTACGTATGTACGTACATACATATGTACGTCACTGCTAAAACGTATACGAAGATATATTGACAAAAGAAAAAAACTTCGATATATACTAATCGATGCCATCTTTCCGCTTGGTTAAGAATTTACCGCTACTATTGAAAATTTATTTAATTAATTAATTTTTCTATCGGTATTTTATATTGTTTATATGCATAGGAAGGTATTTTTTTTCATATAAAACAATTCAATAAAAATATATTTAAAAGGTATTTGAAAAATATTTGACCGCGTGGGGATCGAACACATGACCGACGACACATTTCTTTTAATTTTTTTTTATTGAATAACTTATTATACCAACACCCATGCGATGATATGTCATCGAGTACAAAACTAGTATAATATAAAGTCACAGTAAAATTTAAGCCACTTCGTTCCTACACTTCGTTTCTACCCTTTATAACAAAACGTAATTAACAACCCCTGGGTACAAAACGACTTCCAAAGCAACACCCAAAATAAAACGTTTAATACTATAAATTAACAGCTGAACGAATTCGTAATAGTAATTTATGCGAAACTTTTCTTGAATGATGTAAGCAAGTTTTACATATCATATAACTTTAATCAAAACCAATTTATAACATAGATTTCTTTTTGCATTAGTATGAGTGACATCATTAATTGTCATATCGAGAAAAAAAATGTACATATTTACCTACAAATATTTAATCCAAACTTTTCGCATGCGGGACATTAATATATGTAAAAGAATGCACAAGCGGCAACGGGATTTGCTCCGATTAGCATACGTATACAATAATTGCGAATTTAGCATAATGAAATGGTCCCCAGCGGACATCGAACATGACATATTGGCATGCCTAAGCGGCCGCTCGTGTCTCTTGGCTATTTTTCTTAGCAATAAAACAAAACGCTTATTGGCACGCAAGTATAGCGACCGTCGACTAATGGCTTTCGATCTCACTGATTCGATTCGAGATTTCGATAATGAGCGACGCTTTTTACATATTCATGTGTATTCGAATACAATTGCGAATGTGTGTAACGTGCGAATGTGTGTACGAGTGTGCATGCGTATTTTATCTGTGTGTTTTTTCTCCGTTTTTCGGGCGGGCGTTCTCTCTGAAGAGATATCCTTTTGGTCGTGGCCCGAGGACTCGTTCGACCATAACCGACCGTGACTGATACACAGGATACTTTGAAAACGAATATTTAATATTGCGCTTATAATAAAGTACGAAATTTCGCAGCATATTCAAGTATATAACACATTCAATATAACACTCTCAATTTACCAGAAAAATATTGAACAAAATCATGGAAAATAGTTTTCTTTATACTATTTTATATATAATACTTATTATTATATACTATTATATATATTATTATATACTATTTTATATATAATATATAATACTTTTCCCGCATTGTTTTAATACTATGAAACATAATTCAATACGTAGACTATAACATAAATCCAAATAGAAATTTATATACGAGTCGATTGTGTAAAAAGGTTACTTATTTAAGTAAGCTTTTCAAACAACCAACTCATATACATATGTACATATAATAAGTTATTACCCAGAATATGTAGTTTGTTTGAGTCGGTACATTCCGTGGAATTTGCAATAAAGTACCCCCTCTCCGACTTATCCAGTAATTTTTAAAACGGAATGGTTGTATGTAAAGAAAGGGTTAATGTTTCTAATATGGGTACATACCCAGATGGAGCACTTAATCAACGTATTGTGGTTGAATATCGATTTCCGAATACGTGTTTTCAGTCGAAATGCGTGTGGTCGAATTGATCGCATCACGTAATCTACGTATCTTTCAATTGAGAATAAATTACATAATGGTAGTAAAAATATCTAATGTACATTTCAAATTACCTACCAACAAATTGAAACATTATGTAGATGTATGAAAGACATGCCTTTTGATATTTGAATAATATTTTATTTATTATATTTTTTTATAAAAAATAAATCTAATTAGAATCTTAGTGTACTGTACTAGATTTTCATACAAACCCGAAGTTTTCCTTGAATTTTCTTGAGAATCCAATACCATTTTCACTTATGTAGGTAGATAATATAATTACAACTTTTTTTTGTTTTTATTTACTACAAGTTTTTTTACCCGGCTTCGCTCAGTATTTGAAATATAAACAGCCTAAACATGGCGAATCTAATAGTAAATATTCATTTGTTTTTTTATTAAATTTATTTGAATCGAAAAAAATATAATATTCAACCAATTGAATTGTCGTCATGGAAATTTAATTTGGTTTTCAAAGTTCCCAACCAAAGCTACAAACTTACAAAGTCTCTTTCGAAATTATATATTAGATTAATTACAATGTGTTCGGATATTGATGGTATCTTTATACTTTTAAAATACATATACATATACATACATACATATCGATGACTTGGTGCACAGATATTGTATGTCCATTTTTGAATTTGTATCGAATTTTAAGTTTGTAGATGCTGGAATAATTTATTTCTTTCGAGGTAATTTATGTATAGGTATACCACATAATTCGAGCTAATTTATGTGATATATGTACATAAATTACCTTGAAAGGAAAAGCCTGAAATATTCCAGCATCTACAAATTTAAAATTTGATACGAATTCAAAAATGGACATACAATATCTATGCACCAAGCCATCGATATATATCTATGGCTTGGTGCACGGATATTGTATGTCCATTTTTAAGTTTGTAGATGCTAGAATAACTCAGGATTTTCCATTCAAGATAATAATTCAAATAATGGTGACAAATGGGGGTAGTAGTTGACCTGGAGCACATATACTCAAGGTCTAACCAGCAACAATGGGCCAGGGATTTAACCCATGACCCCTCAATTGATAGCATTATACGCCAATCACTGAGCTATGCTAATAGTTAGATGTGTGTTTAATTTGAAGATATATATCGGAAAGGAAAATATCTATAAATAATCAATGAAAAATATTAGTTTAATATTTTTGTGATAAAATTTGAAGGATTTAATTGAAAAGCGTTGATAATTTTAAATTTAGTGATGTTTTCTCAATTATGATTTATTTAATAACATAAATCTTGTGTAAATCGTAAAATTCTTTTAACCCAGTATCCTCATTGAAGATGGTATTTACTTTACTTTACTTGATATTATATTGTAAAGGTACTATATACATATAATAAAATAGAATCATTACGGCCTACTAAATTTTCCATTTTAGGTACGCTGCATTTACTGTCTGAAAACTACGTATAAACCTAAATTTTGACCGTGTCTTAAATCTGATCACGTGTTGCTTAAGACCAAAATTATCACGTTTCACTATATTTTTCGTTGAAGAGGAAACTACTGCCTACTTCATCCGCTGCATGGAAGAAAATTATATTGAAATTCCCGTTTCATAAAAGTACACAGGGTTGGTGTCCGGCTACCGTGCAAGTGACGTGCGTCGGCTCAGTATAATATAATATATAATATAATTAACTGATCGGCGGTTCAGTGGCGTTCGTGGTGCTCCAGCCAGGGTGCCTGCTTGCTCCGAAGCTGGTTTTCGGCAAATTTGAAAGGCCACCGACATCAAAGGTGCCGGCGGGCTAATGCGCGCGCGGCTTTAATGGCCCGCGAGACACGTACACCAGCTCAAACAAGTATCTTCACAGGTAACTCAAATTACGCAACCTGACAGTATGTGCAGCATCTGATCCTATTCCAATCCTCGCTACTTCCTGTCATTACTTTTTGCCAAATTTTCTACTTAAAATGGCGTGCGTAATCTACTTAAACGTTGGGACTCTGCTTCTGATGTTTGTTGACATCTGCTATAGTGAAACATCTTGGAAAATGTTATTAAACTTCTATTATATTTTACTAATGAATTTACAAGTATTGCTCAATGGGATAAAAATTGAAAAAAAACTTCGATCCCTTCCAAAACACATTTACGGTCTACATAAGTTACAAATACCGTGACATTGACTAAATGTAATGGTCCTAAATTTACAATTTTTTAATTGAAATGTTTTTTCATTTTTATATTATATCAACCTTAACATCTTTTATAGACATTCATCATCCCACTGCTGGATGAAGGTCTCTTCAAAACGCGTCTACTTGTCTCTGTTTTGCACAACTGTCATCCATCTCATCCCACACATTTTCCTAAATTCGTCTTCTCATCTTCCTTGCGGCCTTCCTTTCATACTTTTACATTCTCTCGGTTACCATTTTAGCCCTTTTTTGTCCACCTTTCGTCCATTCTTCTAGCTACGTAATCCACCCATTGCCATTTCAATATCTTTATTCTTTCCAAATTTAATCTGCAGTTCATACGCTTAGAAAGTTCTTTTTTTTCAATTTAAATAAGTAAATATTGGATAAGGCTAAGAACCCCTAACATTTAAACTAATTCAACGACATCTTAAAATGATATTCAATGAGTCACAGTGACATTTGCTTAAAATGTAATTGTTCAATTTAAATAAGAATATGTTGGTGCGGTTGAGAACACCTGTAATTTTTACTAATTTAATAACATCCGCGATCTATACGATAAAAAGTACCATATATGTACATCGATAAATATAATACAATAAAAAGTTACTTTTTCCATTAAAATAGGAAAATTTAGGATTTTTGAACATTTTGTCGCTTGAACATTATTTCCGTGGACATTTTGTCGCGTGAACATTTTGTCGCGGGTACATTTTGTCAGTGCACTAATTTTCGGTTACATTTTGTCGTTGAACCTTTTGGACTTGCACCAATTGTCGCGTCCCCATCGGTGGTTGCGTTAATGTTAACCACCGAGAGATTTTTGAGTTGAAACCTAGGTTTCAACCTCGATTGAAAATAATTTATTCCGAGTATTTCAGCAGTGTTCAGACTTGGACATTTGTGACTCCAAGTAGACTCCAAGTCCAGTGGTGTCACCCTAATGGTTTCCATGGGTTTCCGTTGTTAAAAATCAAAAGTTTCCGGAAACCCGTTATTTAATCTAAAAATTCATATAATTTTAGTCAAAAATTATCCAAACTTGAAAATTTAATGAACTTCCATGTAATAGTGTCTTGGACAAAAAAATGTACTTATTTTCAAATATTTTTTTAGAAAAAAAAATTGGAAACCCTTTGTTCCAAAATTGGGGTGACACCACTGATTTCATTGTTAAAACGGTTCCTCGTCAAATTGGCAAACCAACCTATCTACTGTGAATAATGTCACCTATATTTGAATATTATTTGTAATTTATAATCTGCACATAAATTTATGTATGTACAAGTTTAAAACCATAGGCATCGCTTAGGGCAATTGGAATGGCGCCATGGTAAAATATGAATTATAAAAAAAATATACATATATAGTGCTAGTTTTTGGCATAAAAATTGGGCATAAATTAAATTGTACAAAATATGGTTATTAACTTCGGCTGGTACCCCCACTCTCATCAGGCCTGTCGAACATACAGCGTTCTATACTTCGGAGAGCATTGGACTTTGTGTACTAAAAATGTGGAAATAGACATGCTCATAAAATCGAATTATTCACAGATCTTATGATAAAATCTTAATTCACATTATAGTTAGTATTTATAATTATACCATCTAGATAAATCTAAGATGACCTTTGAACTGATAAAACTTTAATAGTTAAATTCATAAAGTTGTACCTATTGCCCTTCTTCAACACACATTATTTAATTTAGACATTATTAATTGTTTCATTCTACTTAAGAGACATCATTTCATTTAAATTAAAAATAGATATGTTTCAATGTTGTGATTGAAGTAAAATAGCACGTTAGATTTATTATAATATTATATAACTTTACATACAAATATTATTAGATGTATCGTTGTCATCTTGTGACACATTTTGTTGTACTTTTTCAGAATGTTTTCATCGTTTTGAGGAAAACTCAGTTAACCAGTGAGGCGTTGAGAAGACATGAGGGTACTTAATTTGTTGGAGCTACTGTAGCCATTTGAGGGCGCTTCGGCTCACATTTCAGTAGTATTCAACTGTCGGCCAGAGAGCTTCGTGAGACATTATTATAGGAGGTGAGTGACTTCTACTAATTGAAATATCGTAAAAAAAGACTAATTGAGAGGCGCATATACCTTTCAGGGTAATCTCTCTTCACACAGAAACAACGATAATGGCACATTTCGCGCACACATGTATGTTCATTGTACATATGTATGTATGTATGAAACCACAGTATATAAGTAAATACTTCTTTTGATACAACGAACGCCATTCTCGTCAATATTGATACTTTTCTTGTTTCCCTTTCACAATGTATCACTACTTTATTATGATATTTTCAAGCATTTTGCATGTGTTTTCGATCGAAGCCATTATGCCATCCGGTCGACAAAGAAGTGAAGATCTTTACAAAGTTTACTCGCATAATGGATACTTGTATGGCTTTGTAAATATTTTAAATGTAAATAAACAATTGCAGCCGACGCGTTATACGCACATAAAGACCTAAAATTATACTCGGATATTTAATAAAATTACCGCTGGTCCATTCAATATTCATTATTTTTATTATTGTTTTTAAGTTTCCCATTGTGAGACATTTTGAAAATATTGCTTTTAAATTTCGAGATTCAACATGCGCGGTGTGTGCTTTTTGTTTCAAAGTAATCGATTATTAATTTTGCCAAAAATTAAAAAAACTCGTAAACATTAATTTTATGAATTAGGCGATGATTAAAAGTGTATAGAAAAAAACTAATTGTATTTGTGTAGCAGCTTTCAACGTGAAAATGTGAAGATCTCTTGAAAAAAGCAAAGTCATAAGTTGCCCCTGAAATGCAAAAAGCACCTGCCGTGACACGAACAGGGTTCTGCCTCTCGGAAAAATCGACACATCTGCCACTTAGGTGTGTATATTGTCAGCATTTTTTTATTAATTAGATAGTTTACCTCCCGACCAACTGAAGATTTAAGAGATAAATATGAATATTAAAAAATGTTTGGCAATTATCCGCATCCCTTAAATTTTCAAATCGTAGATGTAAAAATGGTATAAAACCTTTAAATTTTTTTAACAAATCCAATTAGAAATTTTCATTGGAAAAATGACAATTTTCCTTTCAAATATCGTTGTAAAATTTATAGTAAATATAAATACATGTAAATGGATTATTAATCATCTTATTGAAAGTCTTAGCTATCCAAACTAATAATCCGTCAATCTCCCTTACAATGTAAAGGATACAATGTTGGATATGGAAATTTGTAAGAAATGTATGTATGTAGGTATGTATGTATATTTACATACAGTTTATTGCCGATTTCATAGCTCGACTCTATTCCTACATTGTACTTACATTGTGCATATATGTATGTATGTAAATACATCCTATGTGAAAGAACATGTGGTAAAATTAAATATGATATAAAATGTGTTAACCCATTAATGCAATTAGACGTTTAGTTAGTAGTTAGATCGAGTGATACATTTCATCACAGCAATAATATTAAACATATACTTTATACAAAATCAGTCTACATACAATAATTGGTATTTACCCGTAAAAAAATTCAGCTGTTTGCAAAAAATAATTATATTACATATGTATTCCAATTGCTGCAATGATATAATAAATCACATACAATCCAAACACCTTCACTGCGCCTGGTATTATATTGCCACAAAAACAAATTAAGAAATTAGCCTAGATATGTATGTATGTATATGTACACACAAAACAACGCATTCGGCGTGTACAAAAATAAAAAGCATAATAAAAATTGTTGTACGTACGCACGGCTAATAGAAACATTAAATCGGAGGTGTTTTTTGTTGTGTTGTCCGCTGGTCTTGTACCATGCCGCCGAAGTATCTCTAGATTAAGCAGTTACCTGCATTAAATGATAACATCCCCGCTAGCCCTCCTTCCTCTTCACCCACCTGGGAGATCCCTCCCAAGAAGCGTCGCTTTCGGTTGCCAGCAACCTTTTTTTCATAGATGAAGCTCGTTAAGAATCAAAATTCTATCTTGTTACGTGATCATTTAAATTTTGAATTATTTTTTATCCAAAAGATGATTTAACAAAGGAAAAGATATTTTGAAAATGCTAATTTTTTAATGGAATGTGACTTTATTCATGATTTATATAACTCTATATGTGTAATTGTGTATATATTATATAGATTTTACTATCTATCTACTTGTTTAAACATTAAGATCAAAGACTATAATGTTTTACCCAGTCACTTCATCGATATGTTTATCTTTATCACTCTATATTTTAACTAATCAGGGTTGACGAGAGGGGGAGGACAAATTTCTGGGGCCCGTGCTTTGGTTGTGGCGGAAATCATAAAAATAATATCTTAAAAAAAACTAATCAAAAACCGACTGCAAATAACGAATTTACACTTAGGAAGGCTTTTTTAATCAAAAAATATACTTTCGTTAAAAATTTTGCCTGCGGCGCAACTTCAAGGTGTGTATTTGGGTAATATTGATTTAAATAATATATAAATGAAGGGTATTCAAAAATTATTTCTTATTTTTGTGCGGCGCGTGCTTTTCTTTCATAATTATTTAGCGCGTCGAAAAAGAGGAATATTTTACTTTTAAAATTCTAAAATAACCCCCTCCCCCTCCCCACACATACAAAAAAAAGTCCAAAATTATTGTTTTCCCAACGCCCGGATTACCCCTCGGCATCACTGACTATAATAATTATCTATAGAATTTGTTAAAACAAGGTAAATTCGATTTCAAAGATGTCGCCAAGCAAAGCATTTTACCATATATTTACCATATGGCTTCCAGCTTTCTTTATGAAGTGGGGGGGGGGAAATAATGGGTAATGATTTCGGTAGATATGTATGTAGGTTGAATTTTATATTCTAAATTTTGTTTGACAACAATTACTGTCAAATAAAATTTCCAAAAAAAACAACGATCAATCTCCATTATATAATCAAACAATTCTTGCCAATAAAAAATCATAATCATCGAAAAAATCGAAAAATTTTATCGGTTTAAAGTTATGTAACAAATATTATTACTTTCGCCAGATGAGGAATTCTAAACTTTTCATTCCAAAAGCAATCACTCCACTGTTAAATTTTCGGTGTGAAAATTTTCTTACAATTTTCCAATACCAATCAAATTCTAACTTACAAAAGTAATTTTCAAAAATGAAGTTACATATGTATTTATGTACGAGTTTATTCGAGTTTACTGAAAACATGTAAATGTACATACATACATACATACATACCAGTGGCGTGCGCTGAAATTCTCTCTCTTTTTGTCGTACAGCCTTACTTAATGTGTACGAGCAGGATACAATTGGAACAGGCTGTTCCTCTTGTATCCCGTTCGTGCACATTAAATTAGGCTGTACGACAAAAAGAGAGATAATTTCAGCGCACACCACTGATACATACATGCATACATTATATGTTATGTGGGATATGGCATGGTGATCTCTTGAGCTCGCGCGTCAATCACGACTCTCGAGCTATCACCACTCAAAGATGCAAAAGGGAATAGAAGCGTGATGACACCGGTTGGCGAGTGTTCGATATCTGGCATTTTAATTTCAAGTCCGCGGCCCGCGGGTAATGGCATGTCTTATACTTCTTCGCGTGTTGCTATCTCTCTTGCACTCGTCGACGAATCCGATTGTTCATCTCGTTCTATTCAGCTCTCTCCACACTACTTTGTCTCGCTTTATGTACTCCTTCATATTCTTTGGCATTAATCCGTTTAAGCGCAATGCGACCCGCACACGCTCGTTTTTTTTTCCTTTTTGTTCTCCGAAAATGCTGCTGAGCTATAATTTAAATATTATTCAAGATCTATATACTATGATATTATGTTAACACTTCCGAAAAATAGATAGGTTTTTTTCAGCGACGACTTTTTATAGCGTTCTTTAAACTGCTTTTATTTTATGTATCTATTCCACAGAGGAGACCCATAAGATTTTATTTTATATTTTATGTAGATTTATTACAATAACGTCATAGCTTAAAAATGTTATGATGCAATTCAAAATGTTTTTTTTTTTACACACGCATATATAACAGACTAATGATAGTTTTATATTTACTTCTAGTACAATAGCCGAATAGCTCTTGTATGCTTATATTAAAGCTTTGATGTCATTACTATTAATATTTATATTTATATGTACATACATAGATACAGATATAGAATTTCTTCAAATCGAATCAAATATAAATAATCAACTCTTTAGTTAAACCTTTTATTAAACGTTTTCTACCAGAGTTTGCCAAATTATCTGGTTTAATTATCACAATGGTTTCTCAGGTAGTATCTATTATACATATGTAGATATAGATTCTATATATAAGTTCTAATACCTACTTTTTATTATCACCACAGTATGATTATGAGTCCAAATGTATATATGATATATCATAAATTGTATGTATGTACCTACATATGTAAGTACAAGTTTGATCATAGGCAGAGTCGTGGAGAACGAATCCGGGCCCTAAGAAAATAATGCATAAGACGATTTATTCAAAATTACGAAAGTGTAAACATAGCACTAAAAGAATATAATTTCAATACTGTTTCTAAGAATGAAATTGATATTTTGAAAATTTTAATTGATGTTCTTACTCCCGTTGAAACCGCAATCAAAGAATTAAGCAAAAATAGTGCATCTTTAATAATAGAAGAAGAAGTTTATAAATTTTTATCTTATATTTTATGTGTATTTTAGTTTTATGTTTTTTTTTAATTTTCTTAAAATTATGTTTTATTAATTGTAATATATTACATATATAAATATAATGTAATTTATGCTTAGTACATATGTAATTACCTTTTTTTAATTTTCGAATATATTCGAATATTCGAATAGCTCAAGATTTACTATTCGATATTCAAATAGTTGAAGTCGACGAATATTTGGGATCCCTACATCCGACCCGAATAAGTTGGATCACGCTCAACTTAAATCGTCCGAGCTACTCAGTCTGGCTACTCGTATCGTGTCAACCCGATATTAAAGAACGAAAGACATGCTGGACGTGAATTTTCTTGTAGGATGTACATACGTACCTACTACTGAAAAGTCATGCTCTAAGCCAAAGATTATTAAAATGGTCATTATTTATTCACGTGGTTAAAATTTACCTATATCCACGTACATCAAAATAACAATAAGTATTGAAAATACATACATCGAGCACTGAGTCTTGTGTGAAAAAATACGATGCGCATCGTGTATGGGCGTATTATGTGTGGCTCATTTGGTGTGTGGCGCAGTCTGACCGCTCGAGGTGTGAGGCACGCGGCCGTTACAGGTGATGTCTTAACAACATCAAAGGCACCGCCGCCATGGGTGGCAGGATAGGGTTGTGTCAAACCATCAAAAATTAATAATATAAAATAATTTTTAAAAACAAAAAAAAGTTGTAATAAAATGAACCCCAAAAAATATTTTAACTTAAATTTTTCTTTTAATTTTAGCTGAAAATTGCTGTTAAAATATTTAAAACGCACACGCATAATGCATTTAAATTTCTATTATTTTGAATTATAAAAATTCATCGTGAATGAATTTTGTGTATTTTTTGCAATGTTGGTGGCAACCCTATTATTAAAAGGTAATCGTCTATAGCTCGAAAAGCTTTCATATAAAACAAAATCGCCCGTATGCCGACTGACTCTATACAAAAAAGTGAGCTTATAAAATTTTCATTGTGCCCAGCTTTATAAAGATGATATTTCTGAACTATATAATACCTAATAACAGCACTCTGGATGTAAACATGTATTTTTTGTGCGACAAGTAATTTTAAGTATTATTTGGCATACTTGATAGCTTATTTCATTTGTCCCTATAAATCCAAAAATATTTATAGCAACATAACGGATATAATAATACAGCTATGTATTGTTTTTTTTTTGCTTTGTGTTATATCTATTGTATACTTATATATTTTTTTTATAAAACTTAGCACGCGCTAAGTGCACAACACTTAACTATCTTCTACAAGTATAAAACGTATTGGGTGGCCTACGCATTATAATATTATGTGATATCGGCCTCGTTTGATTGCATTATTATACACTTACAATAGGAGTGGTATCGGATCGAGACACTTGTAAAAAATTGCAATTAAAATAGGCTTTTTTGCTTCAAACTTCATATCTGCTTTATTCATGTAGATACTACAAATTGATTAGATAAAGGCTGTATACAATTAGGACGCGTTGAAAGCTTTGAAAAAAACAATAGTGTGTCGAATGCTTTGTAACAGTTTCATGAGTCGCAATAAATTGTATCAATTTCTAATGTGTGTTTCGATTAGTTTGTAATCGATTTTTAAGGGAGATTCAGTGGCGTAGCTGTTACATATATCGCAGGGATAAGTTTATCCCTAAGGACATATTAAACTACATTTTTAATATCACTATTCAGTAGGTATAATTATATTAATTCTATAATGATTTCTTAATAATTCAACCATAATTTTGATTGGATACGTTCGAATAAAGGTTTTCTTGAACTTAGTTTAAAGTTATCAACCCGTTCCTGAATTGTAACAAATATTGTACCTATTAATTTCTATCTACTCAACTGTTACACACTACTCTACCCCTAATTCATCAGGCATTCTAAGATTAATATCCTAAAATGATCACTATTGTCACTTTTTAAATCGAAAATGCCACTTTGCCTAAATAAAAAGATCTTTGATCAATGTGTTTTTCCAATAACAACGTACGGATTTGAAACGTACGGACATTGAACGACAAAATGTTACACAAAGTCCAGTGCACTTTGAGGCTATATGATCAGCATAACAAGAAGAGGTAGAAAGTGGAATATATGGGTGAGAAGTATGTCAAGGGTAGTGGATATAGTGAAGAGACTAAAGATATTGAAATGGCAATTGGTGGGTCACGTAACTATAAAAATATACGAAAAAAGTGTTTGAATGATACCGGAGAGAATTTAAAAGGGTGAAAGGAAAGCCGCAAGAAAGGTGGGTGGACAAAATTAATAAAAACAAACCTCTTTTTTAGTTTTGTATATAATATATTAAGATATATAAATTATTATTTTGAATAAAAATACCAATCATTTTATTTTACTACCGCCATCTATGTATAAAACTAAAGACTATATAAACGTCACCCAGATTTCGAATTTGCAAACTTCAAACGCGTCTTAAACGATATTTTATCTCTATCGTAATGGCGGAGGATCCATTTACTTATATTGATGACCAAAATGAGCAATATGGCAAAGTATGAAAACGATCGGATAAGAGGCAAATTTTTTCCTGAATTGTAATCGTAAGTAAAACGTAAAGGAGATTAGTAAAAAAAGGTGTGGGGAGAAATGGATAAGAGTTGCGGAAAATAAAGACAATTTGAATCGTGTTGGAGAGTCTTTCAGGGAATTATGAATGACTATAAATGATGATAATGATACAATAAATTCCACATGTTGATCCATCAGTTTATCACAATAGACAAGACATTGTGATACAGATTCCATTAGAATATCTCATCTGTCTCAATTGTACAAGTATATATGTACATACATATGAAAAGAGTGGGGATGATATCCATCAGTTTTAGTGATTTATCCTAGCATTTCAAACTACGCCACTGCATTGAGAAAGTTTACACATTTTCCGTGTATTAATTTGCCATCTCTCCTGAGACCGGTGTGTGCTGAAGGTGGTCACGGGTTCTCCGGTAGCTCGAACTCTTCTGTTTTGATTTCAGTCTTGTTTGACAGCCGCATTTAATTGTGGCATTCGATGCCTACCACCGAACAATACACGTAAAACAACAATTTGAAACGGATCTGCGACGCGTCCCTTTCAGCCAAAACGAATCAAGATGGCGGCGCATACCGCGGGACAACCGTTCGACAGTCATGGCGGCGGGAAATTCGAATTTCCCGCACCGGCACATTTCAACCTTCACCGCTGCATTACACTACGCCTCTCAATTATGCCCTTATTTTTTCAAGACCTTCCCATTCACCCTAATTACAATTCCGAATCATACAAGAGTCTCAGTCTTGTACACGCACTATGACAAATCGACCACAATCCCCGTTAAGTCACACATTGAAAGTTGCAACTCACGAATATATATTTAAAGTGGACGCCTTGTTTACCTTACAATGTGTCTATTAATCCCGAAAGGCCGATTCTGAGAAAAGTCCCCGCATAAAGGCGATTGGGTTATCTCTAGAATTTCCCGGAAAGCCTCCTCAATTTAAGAGTGTTTTTTTTTTCATCGGCACGCATGTGTTTGGTTGTGCATTGATTGTGTCGAGTGTCTCTTCTATCGAACTTGATAGAGTGAAACGTTAAGCGCATGACCTGCCACGATTTGTTCCGTCTTGAGTTTCTTTTTTATTTTTATTGTAGATAGGAACGATTCAAAAACGCTCGTCGACGTTTTGAATCCATGAGTCGCGGCTTCTGAATGGCCCTGTTTGTTGTTTATTATCCCTTTGACGGTTTTTGCTTGAATAGCCTCCGTGTGATGTCGGCCGCCGAGATGCCTGATTGTTTTTCGCCCTTTTCTAACCCACTAATTGATTACTTCTTACTAAAAACTATACCCCTTCGAGCAATTGCCTTCTGACAATATTATTAACCGGATACTTACATGCATATAAACACACATACAAACAGTGATAGTTGTATAAATATTTTAAAATATTCAATATAAATGACTTTGCAAACTATCTTTTCGACTACAATATATTTTTTAACTGTGTAGTCTCCATAAAAATAATAATATAAATGATATTATTTTTTTTATATTGTTAATTAAATCTTCCTTAATTATTGTTAAATAAATATTATGAATTGAATGTTCCGATTTGCATAGCGATATTCAATTGTTATTTTTCAATAAATCAAAAAAATATATTTATTGCTTAGTAATTGGAAATTCGATTCAATTATTATAAAAATTCTAGACATATCTCATCAGTAGAGCCCGGAATCTGAAGGGGCTGTTTATTATTCAAAGATTGTAAATGCATTGTTAAAGGTTTGCCGAACCTTTTTTACAAAGCATTTACAACAATTGAACAATAGACGGCACGTTTCCGGCCCCTTCATATTCCGGGCTTTACATCAGTCATCAAACTGAATCCCTAGTGATAATTTCACAAATGACACATTTGGAGATAGGGAATATTTTACTCATTTTTCTAGATACACATGATATTAAGTACATACTACCTACATATACATATGTGTAATTATTTTATAAGAAGTTTTTATTTATATATGAAAACATAACAAAGTTATTATTTAATAGCAAATTTAACTGTCTATGTATATGTTACAGTCCAAGTGTTTATTCCGGTCCGTTCATGAATATACTAGTTTTTCCGTACACGAAATATAGGTTTAAGTGCCAACTGTCAAAGGCTTCTTCTTCAAATACAAAGACTCACCGGGTGTCGCATGAAACTTTTAGCTATCAAAACTTTTGAGCTGTCAAAATCTTTGAGATGTCACAACCTCTGAGATGTATTTAAAAGGCAAATCTTAGGGAAACCACATTACAACACTATAATTCACACATTGCTATAATTCCCGTTTTCGTAGGGTAAGCATACATACATATGTAAATAATGGGACAAATGATTGAGAAATTTTGTTAATTTCTCAAGAACAACTAGTTTTTCAAATTGTTCTTTTGCGTACACTAAAACTGGCCAGATTAGTTCGGATATAAGCAAACTAATATTTTCATGAATAAACGAAATGTACTCTTGCATTAGAACATACATATGTACATATGTACGTACATACATACATACATGTTCAATATCCAAACCTCAATTTAATATGATAAGTAAAAGTTTTTAAATTACAATGTTTACACACTTGACTTTAAGGCAGATTTTTTCATATTTAATTCACAGTTCCAAGCTTGATCGCATAATTTGTGACGTTACGGCACGAACAGTCATTTAATTACTGCAAAATTATCACTACACGACAAAACCACCAAGGATATGACAATAAACACACACAATAATACATACATTAAGATTTACTGCGTAACCATTACTTATCATTTGCAAGATAATGTTGCCATTTTATACCCTACGTAAATGATTGCAATGTGTTTTAATTGTTATGGTAACAAAAGAGACCATCGAAGATCCAACCGGACCACCATCCGAACGATTTATATTATATGAGTACGCTAAATTTCAATATTGTTCACGTTTTAGTCAAATTGGGGTCCCCCATTTTTAGGTTAATGATGCTAAAAAAATGGCGTTAATTTTGTCGGAATTTACTACCGACATTTTTCGGCACTTCAAACGGCGTACGTTACTACGGTAATAAAATACTCACTCAATTTAATATCCATAAATTCCTGAATACAAGGGGAGAAAAGGCTTCGTTGGCGCCATCCACTCACGAACAGAAACATCTGTCAAGAGTCGTCCTGAATATATCTATATAATAAGTGTCGTTTGTCAAACGAATGACTTTCGTAACAGACTACCGTGACGATTTCCTCCGAAGCGGTGATGTATCTCTCCTCTCACATCCGTGGATAATCGCAACAGAAATTGAGTGATTGGCCACGAACCGTTCGACCACTTAATATACCGAACACTTTTCAATCAGTCGCTCTTTATTTTATCTTTTTTTCATTTCTTTGAACCGCGTTCTCAAAAGTGGAAATTCTGAAATCTCAATCAATCGAACTGTTCCACGCTCACAGGTAGGTATGTACATATCTGTACTGATGTTGTTCTTTTCATTTTTACGATCGCAGATAATGTTTTCTAAACCAATAGCTGGCCACACATTAAATAGTTCAATTATCTGAAATAAAACGACATTTAAGTTTACAGTGTTCCATTTCGTTGCTACCATAAACAGTACACATATAAATAAAAACTCCATAACGGACTGCCACCATGTCGTAAAATTAAAACAATGCACTATACGACATACTAAATGCATATCATTGCGCTTTGTTTTCTCTTCAATTTATCTATAATATACATATACATATGTAGGAACTTATTATTCTAATATATAATACTGACTACAATGGATATCATACGAGTTTCATTTTACAAATTAAAACAATGAAAAAATTAATCATATCATGAAGAGATATGAAAATCAATTTTTCTAGAATATGTTGTTGCCTTTTTAACTATTTAATGAAAAATCAAAAATCTCAACGTAATCAAAATGAGGGAGGTACAATAAAAACTAAAACTAAGTGCTCTGAAGACTTAGTTTTGGAAATGGAATGAATTCGTCATAAATGAAAACGCATGTATTATAACTAGAGGTAGGATAGTCACAGTGCTATCCATTGTTCCATTGTTGTAAATCCTTTGTAAGAAAGGTTCGGCAAACCTTTACAACCTTTGAACAATACACGGCCCCCTCAGGCTCCGGTGACTAATTATAACTAAAGAGCGGACCCAGAGTGCGCTGTTCATTGTTCACATGTTGTAAATGCATTGTTAAAGGTTTGCCGAACCTTTTTTACAAAGCATTTACAATAATGGAACAATAGACGGCGCGCTTCCGGTCCTACCTCTAATTATAACCACTGTATTGCGATACTCTACTTTGATCTGTTTTCTCAAATTCATCTTAGTAACACACAATAAATCAATCCCTAAATACATTAAGCCAGCTTAGATAAGTGCATCTTATAAGAAAACAGCATAAAATAGTCTACATATCTACATAGAGGACTATTACGATATGCTCAAAACACGAGTGAATTTCAAATGACCTGAATCTGCAATACGTGTATGTCTTATTTATTTATTTATTTATTTATTTTAATATACAAGTATACCACAGAGTCTTTACAGGTCACCCCTTATGACTAGTCACCGGAGCCTGAGGGGGCCGTGTATTTTTCAAAGGTTGTAAATGCATTGTTAAAGGTTTGCCGAACAATGGATAGCACTGTGACTATCCTACCTCTACTTATGACCAAACTAATTTCATTTTACCAAAAAATTTTTTACTCGTATTTTACCAAAAAAAATTCATAATTTAATTACATTAATGTATGTAGTATGTATTACGTTAAACGGTTAATCAAGTAATTTACAGTGTACTTTAATTAGTTTTGTATTTTATTTTCGGTTAATCAGTATGTTTATACGGTATTAAGCGCATTAAAAAAATATTTAAATAATTTTGCATATAAAAACTTGTCAGCGGACACATTAAAAATTAACAAATCCGTCCACACACATACCTACTTAGTAGTTAACAATTCGCTTGTACGTAGTACGTGTCTATCATACACACATCTATAAAAGATAAAACATAACACAACATGTAAACGCCAGTCATTTTCCGTTCGAGACCCATTGTTCTATGTGACAACACCTGTGGGCTGTTTGTTTACCCCGTTAAATTATCGCGATCGTTTTGCATACATTAACGGCGTAAATTCAACCGAGGCTCCGTAGGCGAACATTTAAATGGAAAAAGGGAAAAAATTTAAACAAACATACAAAGCGACAGTCGATGTGAACACGCCCACACTCTCCCGTCTACTCGGGCGAAATAAAGGGATTTCCGTACGCTTAGAATCGCGTTAATGAGAATGGCAGGAACGATTATCCGCGCAATCTGGACTACAGGTCGGAATGCGGGCACGGCAATTACGAAGATGCTGGATGTGATTCCCTGTACCAATTTAGACGAGCTCTAGCCGAGATCGTCTCGTACAAATGGCGGTTATTATCGAGCGGCATGAGGTAGGAGACAAACGACGCTTTCATACAGTTCCCGTGTCGCAACACATCTCACAACTGACAACTTGACATGTCTCACCAGTGTCGTACTTACTTAACTAATGTACTAATCAAAACACTTTGCTTTTTCCAATTATGATTTACAACAGAGGATATTGAGCCTGTATATGGAAATAATTCAAAATAAATATCCATATTATCAAATTATTTGTGACTAATTATTTTTTTAATTAAATTAAAAAAACGCCACCATGTTTTGCCAATAATGACATATATATATACGAAACATGGGCATTGCATGCCAAAATTTGGCATAAATTGCAATGAAAATGTTTTAACGTTGTATGCTCTGTATAGCGAGGATATTGAAGTTGCAAACACACAGAATGGTACGCAGCATGTGTTTTTTTAGATGGTTTTGCAAAAATAAACGTTATCACGCCCAATCTAAGCCATCGCGATTTTCCCCGAAACTCACCCCCTATAGTTCGGTGATGTTTTTTTCTTGAATTGATCTCATATTTGAATAAATGTAGGATAAGCTTGTCGAAATAATTAGATCGTACGAATTAATAATTACATAAAAACACACACGCCTATAAGCGTGAAAACACACTGAATCGGACGGTGAAATATGTATCTGCACAAGTTTCTCTTACACTTTTTCAAATATGGAAATTACTGTCAAACCTATGTCAATACAAGGATTCAAGCCTGGGAGCCATAGCATAGCTTATGCATGCTAGCGTTTTTTTATGTACATACATATGCAAAACTGTGTGTTTTTGCCTTAACAGTTAGGGCGCAGATAGACAAAATCGTACGCGACACAAGATATATAGTTTTGCACATGTAAAAAAACGCTAGCACACCTGATCTATGCCACACCAAAATCACCCCCTGGAGTGTTTTCGGTGATATATTTTCCTTGTATTGATATAGGTTTGAAAGTGATCGAAAACGGTGATTCACATATTTAAAGATAGATACAATATAGGAGACACTTCCTATATTGTATCTATCTTTAAAGTTAGTGTTCCTACATTAACTGACATGGAGCTAGTGAGAACACTGAAATGGCATTGAGCTTGTCATGTGGCCAGAAGAATGAACGAAATGTGTACAAGACAAGTACTCGAATGGTATGCAAGAGAGTGTAAAAGGATTCAAAGGAAGTCAGAAGTGTTGCTCAGGACGAAGATAAGTGGAAACATATAAAAGAGGCCAAATTATGGTGAACAGCTGAAAATGATAATGATGTACATGCGTATAGGTACTAGTATTTCATAAATATGATCCAATGTTAATAAAATAGTGCCAATAGGGCCACACGCAGATCTAAATATTCTGACTTTAAATTGAATTCACAATTTATACATGTAATAAACATTTTGGGCAGGTACGTTCCACGTCAATTCATATGTAGGAATGTCGACAAAAATTAAACATGGGCGTAATCTGATATAAGCCTACCTTTAGGAGAAATCTGACTTGAAAATAGCTGGAAACTGGACCGAACAATTAACATACTGAATAAGTAAAGCATGCGAGTAGGCGCAAACACGTGCGCAAATAACCGTCAGTTTGCATTAGACGCAGAGCTATAACGTGCTAAATGTATAATTGCATACTACGCACATTGCGCGAATGTTGCTATAAAATGCACACGCGTTAATTTGAATACCCGTTGATTGTATTACTTATGTACATTTCGGAATGTATTTGTAAATACATACATATGTTCGCGCATAGTTCATAAATTGAAATAAAAAAATACGGCTTAACCATGACGCGCCGCCTTTGGCCACTTCACGCACCGACAATCCGGCATTTCGGTCATTAGCTGTTTATGTAAAACGGCATTAGTTAAAAGAAAAGGCCACATTTTGAAGACGACACTGTACGGGTGATTTAATGTAACAAATTGGCTGGACGAGAGCAGACGGTGGAACCGCGTCGGGCGTTCGTCCAGCGCTTGTTTATTCAGTGCCGCTTTCAAAACCAGGAAAAATAAGCGAAAACACATTTTCGTGTCTCGATTTGCCAATATTTCGGGCTCGTTTGTCCCCTGAAATATGTCCGATATGAAAAGCGACGTCAAAACACTATTTACATGTACGAAAAAAAAAAATAGGCCTTAGCATCTTTAGCTTTGATCATTTTAAATAGACTGTTGATAGTATTTAATATGGTCGTTAGATGATTTCATATACGATTAAAAAATTATATGTATGTATGTAGGTACACACATATGTTAACTTAATGCGAAAGTCATAATTGAAGCTCTAATTCTGAAACAATCTGACAAGATTTTCTTACGAAACGTCTCGCAAATGAGAATTGTAAAATCTAAACACCATACTTATGTACATGTTTACGGACTTTATACTCAATATAAAGCATTGTCAAAATTTTTCAATATAAAGCATTGTCAAAAAAACGAATATGGGTAATACACTCTGTTGTCGTCACTAGGGATTACAATACCGAAAGTACCGATACCGGTGGTATCGGTATTTGACCGAAAACAAGTTTTTGGTACTACCGGTACTATAAACTAAATAAAAGCTTTTGAAAATCCGCAGATTTATCAAAATAATTGATCTGACTTTTACAAATGATTGCAGTGATCATAATTTACACGCTAATTTGAACTCTACATATATGATTTGATACATGTGTCATTGCATCGATCAGAAACTATGAACTGTTGAGCGTAAAATCCGTGAGTGATTTGTCGCGGAACCCATGTTTATATAGCAGACGTATGTAATCAGAATGGAGGGCATTTGGATCAATGTTTTTGCCAGTTATGACTAGTCACCGGAGCCTGAGGGGGCCGTGTATTGTTCAAAGGTTGTAAATGCATTGTTAAAGGTTTGCCGGACAATGGATAGCACTGTGACTATCCTACCTCTAGTTATGACTAAAGGGCGGCGGTCAAATTTCTATTTCCCACAAAAAAATGGTTCACTATTGTCAATTACTATTGTCCAGGGGCGTCATTTCAGCGTCTCCCAGGCGGGGGTAAAATTTTTGACCAGTAAGGAGTGACCAGTAAGGAGTGACGAGTGAGTGGTTGGGGTGGTAATATACATACATATATGCCTCTCTCCTTCAAGCTGATATTAACGCTGTTTTAGAGTTCAGTTCCAGTTTAGGGCTTGAACTGAATAACCGGTGACTAGTTATAACACTTATAACCTATAAGTGATGATGATGATGACTTCTATAATGCAAAATTTTTGAAAAACTAATTCATTTCATTGAAAATATATGATTTTATTATTATCTCAGGTCTGGCCACCAGCACATTCAGAGGTTGAACCCGTGACCACAAGATTAAAAACACTACACGCTAACCATTGATCTATGCTGCTGGTTATTTATAGTTTAAAGTTTCTGATTTTCAAAATAAACTCAACTGTATATTTGTATGTAAGTACGAATTTTAAAGAAAGTTATCTCATTTTTACTAGTGATTAAAATAACTACATATGTACATGTATTATTATACAATATCATGGTGAATGACTGAAAAAATTTAACAGCATAGAATGCACAAAAATTAATCTGCATACATCCTGACATTCAACTGAATATATAGAAATATATTTATTATATTACGACAATTATCAAAACATTTCGGCCGATTTAAAAATGTTGAAATTTGGCTAATCAAATACTCATGAAATCATTAGAAATCGATTCACTATGCGTTGACCTCTCATCCTTTGCGAAACGTACGCTGGAATAACGCTAAATAATATTTTATGGTTGTATAGAATTCACGTGCAAAAGCGTGCAATGTAAGCGTTTAGCGGTATTGGCAATTATGTAAATCGACGACGTTCAATTGCGCATCATATTGCGCCATATGTATTTATTTCGCGGCAATAAAACTCTAATTAAACGTGGAAACGCAATAAAATAAAGTCTAGTTGGACGCAGGTGTACCTGCGGGCCAATACTTCGAATTCGCAACGACGCATTTGACTCTGCTTATCAGCACATTATGAAGTAGCAAGCGAATTTTAATTATATCTAAGTATCCAGCATATGTACCCGCACACATAGCTGACGACAATAAAAATCATGTGAAATATTTAAAGGATTTTTCCACTGGTGAATTTTCGCTACACGTAGTTGAATTCTCGTTAATTTGTTCCGTCGAGGATTAATTCTCGTAATAATATGTTTCAAAGTATCGTGGACCGTATTAATTATGCCAGTCTAATTTTATACATCGTCCGCAGTTTTTCAATCTGTTTTTTAGCGCTGGTGCAAATTTTTCCTTAATCGTTTTTAATTAATTTTATTTCGAAATCAAAACAATAACTCATTGCAAATGAACGTGCAATTTAACACGTCTTGTCTTAATTTTTTAAAATATAATTCTTAATACAGTTCAATATTTTTCCGGTACTTATTTATTATATGATTTAATATTTTCCAGGAAAGTCGACGAATTGCAGAATTATATTCCCTTATCATTTTTCTCATTTAAGTACATATGTATGACTTAACTACATATATAAATCATTTCTGACTTCCATAATTTATTGATCAAGCTGTTAACTAAAGTCTGAATCAGGTACGTTATTATTGGTTCGGTGATTATTCCGCAAAAAGCGATCTCGCGCACGTCACTAAAATCTCAATCACGGAACATCTGGCACCCAAAAACTCCATCAATTGAACACACGCGAAATATTGTATTAACGAGAACTCGAGTGCCAGATATTCCATATTCGCGATTTTTGTGGCAACGATTGTCGGCGCGAGATCGCAATTTGCGCAATAATCCGTTTACCATTATTATTACAGTTTTTGATTTGTGCATCTTCCATGAAAAATTGTCTGTAAATCAAAAGCATATACAGCGAACCAAGATTTTCATAAAAGTATTATAATATCATACAAACATACATATGTACATAAATATTAGCATAAGTATTGAACATAGGAAAATAATGCAGTCAAAATGTCATCGATACTAAAATTTGAAACCAAAATATTTAATAAAGTTCGAACATTTAAAATATCAATATTTAAAAACTAAAATACTAAAATATTCAAATTTTAAACTAAACTATATATATACATATGTTACAGTCTAAGTGCTCGATCCGGTTCGTTCATGAACGTACTAGTTTTATCATACACGAACTATTGGTTGTAGTTTAAGTGCCAACAGTCAAATTCTTCTTCTTCAAATACTACTACTAGACTCACCGAGTGTTGCATGAAACTTTTAGCTGTCAAAGCTTTTGAGATGTCAAAGCCTTTGAGATGTATTTAAAAGGGAAATCCTATGGAAACCACATGACAACGTTGCTATAATTGCCGTTTCCGCTCATTCTTTAAATATTGCAACCCCAAGTAAGATAACATTATCAAAAACAACCCCAAACATAGATGATGGGATAAACAATTGGGAATACTTAAGCTTATGCCTATTAGTTTGTAAATGAACAAACTATAAAGTTCGTTTGCCAATTTGTTCTTTCGTGTACTAGTACTATGTATAACTGACCAGATTGGTTCGTATATGAACAAACTCTTACGTTCATGAACGAACGAAATATGGTATTGCACTATAACGTTTGTATGTATAATATGTTACAGTTGTAATATATTTTGACTTTTTAAAATATATTACGTCTAACTCACGTAAGTTGATTCATATGGCGAATTACATTCCGAATGGCCAAAATATATTACAACTGAAAATACAATTCAACTATAAGTTGGTACCAGGCTAGATTTAGAGGTTAGGTTTTCGTGAAAACGTCACTCGATTAGTAAATTGAGTTGAAACGTCACATTTTTGTTTTGAACACATTCTTAGAGCTATCGTTATACGGCACTTATTACCTTTATTCGTAAAACCTATCAAATATTAACGCATTATTGTATTCTAAAGCATTCGTAAAAACATCACAGCTATCAGAACTCAATTGTTATATACATATATTTATATTACAACTGGCGCATATTGTTGAAAGTGTATTTGCGATTGTAGAGATATTATTTACTAGTTGAATTGTATTCGAATATTGATGACCTAAAACGGCAGTTGGAATATATTACAACTGAAAATACATTGTATATGTAGGTACAAATACAAAACACATGAGAAAATATATAATTAAATGTAAATAATATACCTAAACACAAGGCAGATTATTTTGCATACATATGTAAATATGTAGGTATAAATTATAGGTACATAATAAATATGTACAAAAATTTCATCCCATTTATTATTTATATGAGTGATTATTTTTTTAATTATCGTGTAATCCAATTCTATGTATACATACATATATATTTTAGTATGTAATACAATACTAATTTTAAATACTTCATTGCCTTGATTTTCGTATTGAACCTATCCGCATTTCGAAGATGCTCGTTATTCGTCACGTACACTTCATTGACATTTTCACAAGCGTGTCAGATTAGATTAGGTAAGGTTAGCTTCAAATTTGTTGTACATACATATGTATGGACTTCAATATCCTCTAATATCAATAAATTTGAGTAGACCTGAATTTCGAATATCTGTAAATAATACTCACTAGTCACAACACAACTACATTGTATGTATGTTACATATCTACAATGTAGGAAACATTGCGAATGCTTTGAGGGATCTCTCGTCCCGCTTTCAGATCGATTCCCGTGAATTCAGCAGTGTCGCAGCATCTCTTAATTGCCTGACAACATATGATCTATTTATTCTCGGCTAATTGATGTGGTTATTACAGCTGCCGTATGAGGGCCGTGAATAGGCCCCTGCGGCCGGCCAATAGCCGACGGCTTCCTCTTCGTTGACTGCATAATTAAGTGAGGCTGTTCCTATTTAATTTTAATTAGATATCGTTTCGAGTGATATTTTTACGAGCGTCGTCGGTTATTCGGCCGTTAGTCACGCGGCGCACATCTCCACTGCACGCCCCATCTAAACGACACACACAAAACGCCTCTCTGTGTTTACTTTACGCGTCTCTACATATAAATATGAATGTGTATCCTCTGTGTGTGTATGTGCGAAAGGCTATTTTTGAGTTTCAGACACTCCAAATTAACGCGGTGGTAAAAAGCAAATTAAAGTCGTCGGCAATGGGAGCATTCATTAGTTGATGACGCGCCTTTCCATCCCCCTTATGATTGAAACAGTCAAAACTGAAACGTATCGGCGTTTCTCAACGAAAAACATTTTTATAACTTTATATACCTACATACGTAAAAGTAGAATCTCATATATGAAGGCTCATGGATGTAAATCGTATAAAAATATTGGTAAATTTTATGATGTCATTTAAAATTTACTTAGGCGTGGATTTTTTATTAAATTATCCATATATATTGAGGCGGTCTCCGTCACGAGCCCGAATGTGAAACGCACGAAAACGCAAATATCGGAAGGCAAAGATCAAAATTCGAAAGATCTTAAGTCGAAAGATCAAAAAAAACGGGTGCATGGTAAACGGTACATACTCACGTACATACTCACTTAATTTGCGCGAGCAGGATACAACAGGAACATGAGGAACAGGCTTTTCCTCCCGTATTAATGTGTGCGCGCGTTTCACATTCAGGCCCGTGAGGTAGACCCATATTGAGGATATCTCCATATAATGATTTTTCCATATATAATAATCTCATTTTCACGCCTAGTACTGTTTGATTTAATTATGGATATGTACACACTTACATTGATATTTATACTATAAACAGAAATAATATTTTTACCTACCAGTGGGGTCGCTAGGGGTGGTGTCACCTGGTGCGGTAAAACAATTGTGTCTCTCCTCCCCCCCTCTATCAACTTCCCCATGGAATTTCTCCCAGTCCGTTTTAGACCATGCAGGTTTTTTTTAGTAAATTACATTCGTCGTTTTTAAGGAGCTCTAAACAAAAGACCAGTGCGAAAAAACAATAAACACGTATTTTATATGTTTAAAACTTGTTTAGTCACCAGATATTCATTTTGTGCAAGAATCGGAAAATTCCCAATTTACTTCCGGGAAAAACGTTTATTGTATGGATTTTTCCTCGTTTAATCCCTAATTTCTATTTTTTCCATCTCTATTGACAGTTGTACTGACAAAACCGATCAATCGGGGTGAAATGTGTGAAGGGACCCAGATACTCGGTCGATAGATTGAGGAAATCGAACAAAAGCCAATTATGGCTCAAATTTGATGCTTTATAGCTATAGCTGCACCAGATGGATTTCGCGGTAGCCGTATAAATACATAAAGCTGTATATATACAGAAATTGCAATGGCCGCTCAAGGACCGTCATACAACGAATATGTCGATTTGAGTTTTTCAATTTGAACAATTCGGTTTCACCCCAAACATGGTGTCATCCTGTGCGGACCACACTCCCCGCACGGGCCTATCGACCCTACTGCTTATGTTAAGTCCAAGGCACTCAAAAAAGTATGGAACATTATATGCTCAGCATAACGAGGAGAGATAGGAAACGCAATACGTGGGTGAGAGGTACATATGTATGTATGTTAAGGGTAGTGGATATATTGGAGATAGTGTAGAGATTTAAATGGCAATAGGCCGTCATGTATTTAGAATAATGGAGGAAAGGTGGACAAAAGAAGAACTAGCATGGTACCCGGAAGAATGTAAAAGGGTGAAAGGAAGGCCACTAGGAAGATGGGTAAATGAAATTAGAAAAATGTGTGGGGTGAGATGGATGAAAGTTGCGCAAAACAAAAACAAATATCAACGTGTTCGATAGGCATTGGATGGTGAATGGCTGTAAATAATGATGATGATGATTTATCTATTAGATTTCATATCTAGCAGATTCTACTATACACAGATATAGTCAATGCATTTTACGGTTCATTTTCATATTTTAAAAGCTTCCCAAATGATGTTTCAGTCGGTTGTTTGATTTATAAGTAACACACTAATATTGATATACATATTTACATATGTACATTCATATATTGTTCCTGTAATTATCATATAATAACTTATCAACGTATTAACAATATGTCTATGTAAGGTCTATTTTCATAGCTACTGATCCCGTGATCATTTTATATTCCACACAATATATTTTAGTTAGTATTTGCAGTATTGTGTTATTTTAATCTTAATGCTTAAGGCACAATTAAAAAAATGCTCAAAAGCCTACTTGCAATTCTTATTTAAAAATTAAGTATTAAAAAAATCTAAGGTTTAAACGGTTTAAAAGTCAGCTGTTCTTTGTCACAGTTTAGTATTCAGTTGCTAACAAAATAGTGCAATTATATGCAGAAGTGTGTCGTAAGCGCATATTATTTGTTTGAATAAAGGTATGATTCAAATATTACCCACAAGCTAATTGTAAACTGTATATAGTATGTAATTAGATCTGTTTTTGTAAGCTGTTGAAAAATTTTGAATCGATAATTAATACACCTACATGACATATGTATGTAATACCTACGTTTTACTTGACATGCAGGAAGGACTTGAAAGAAATAATTCTTCAATAAGTATGTACATACATACATAAAATAAGTATACAGTGTGTTCGAAAGCTTCGTCCATTAGGTGCACAAAGCGAGGGTTCCTATTATATTTGAACTTCACTGAACACATGTTTGATTTTGATACACAAAATAATAATACACATTTCGATTCCGTTTTCATTGTATTGTAATTATATATGTATGTTGACGCACACGCGCGCAAAATGATGGGAAATTCGCCCGTAAAAACGCTCCTGTCGGCCATAATCGCCCTCCCTTTCCCGCTTTCGAAACCACAATTTCAATTGTGGTGAAATTAATTTTCAAACCGCCGCTCATCATCGTCGTCGTCGTCGCATTTTCCATTTCCTGCGTCGAATTTAATGGACGCATCGATTGATCGACCGATTGCGCAAAATCGTGCAAATCACCATGTCACTGCATACCTGCTTGTGCACCTCGAGTCGAGAGCGAGTAATTAATTGCAACACTTAGTATCACTTTGTGAGCAGATGCCACTTTGTGAGAGAGCAATTTTACACTTGCCAAGATGATGTCGATAATTGCCGAGGTGAGGCATTTTATAAAATTTTCAAAACTATTAAAATCAGGATTAAAGCTATGAAACTAAATGTTTATAGTGATGACATAACGTTTCTCATGATTCTAGAGATTGTTCCATTAATAATGGCCTGTAGTGATTTTTCGTGGAATGCAAGTGGACCTGCATAAACGGAATGACCTCTATCTGATTTGGACCGATACCCAAAAATTCGGTTCTGCAAGAATTGTATATATTTCATTTCACGGCTATTTGCAGCAGGGAAAAATATACTTAGGTGATTTATATTGGTCAACAACTGTGTTCTAACTAGGATTTCTGACAATACTTTTTTTTTTACTTACTTTAATACTTAAATTAAAATAATAAAAGCTTTTCAAAGTATATTAAATTGAAAAAAAAATTACATTACAAGTCCCGGGAACGATCCGGAGCTCCATCCTGTATTCCAGGAATTGAAAAAGTTCGTGAAATCAGAATAGATATATTGTTATTGTTTCTTAAACAGAAATCGAGATATATGTAGAGTTTGTCTACCGGAAAGACATGAAATAAGTATCTACTATTTATATATGTATGTACATATGTATAAGAATTATACACCAAATTGATAGCTTGTAAAAATGCTTCCTCCTCGATAGGAATCAATTATTGAATATAGTATTTCTTCCTCAGAAATAAAATTATCCTTATTGAATATGTTCAATGAAAAAAAAATCATGCAAATTTTTTTTTAATATTTGAGAAAGCCTGGTCTAGAATAAGCTTAATGGGCCTCTGTTCGTAGAAGAGTATCTTCGAAAGTTTTCATATATACATACATATATTATGATTAGTCAAGGTTTCTCAAATTAATTTATTTGATACGTTCACTAAATTCAAGTTTTCTCACCAGGGGGATATGTAAGACTGGGTCATTTTTAAATTTACGAAAGGGTACGGAAATTTTTAGATTTTTCACGAGGGAGCGCTACGTTTCTGGATATCACGAAAGGGAGCGGCGTTCCCATGCGCTACCGTCCATTTCGAGCCCTGGTATAACTTGAAAAAAAAAATACCTGCAACGTATTGCTTTAAATTTATTGAATTTAAGTTGACATACATATAATTCAATTTTATTACATTTCACACAAAACCTTATAATCTTCTAGAATAAAGGAAATATTTTACACGGCAACAAATTAAATGGTCAGTTTTTTTCAATAAACGGTCAGTAGCTTTTACGAAAATTCAATGATAATAGTAGATATACTATATATACATAGATAAACATGAACGGCCAGTAGCCCGCTTATTGTTTTTAAGTGGTTTTTGACAAACAAAAAACAGTGAAGAAATTAATGATCGATAATATGATTTATTGATCATTCATTTACTGACCAAATCAAACGAAGTCATTAACCAAATAAATACAGGCCATATAGCATATGACAACGTTCATAAACCTTCATATGAACCTTGAATTAATTAAAATTTTAGCAAAATTTTAACTTTAGGTATATTGTACATACATATGTATGTATGGTACATACATACATTGGAAGAGCTATCCCATTTATGTATGTATGATAAAAATAAATAATAATTCCTCAGTATTATTAGTTGGATTTTTTCCTCAAATTTTGCCATTAGCCATGCTGCATCGTAAATTATAATTGAAAAAAAGCGCACAATCGACGCCATTGTTAACCCTCTGCGCTCGTCTGTCTTTTGCGCGTAGCCGCGCCGAAGCGAAATAATAAAGCGCCGAAACCCACGTAAAAATGATAATATATCTGCCGAATTAAAAAACAAAAAGTGTGCTTAAATTGCTTCCTCTCCGGTTCGGATTCCTTGGCAGATTCTAGCCGCCTCTCTCGTGTGAATAATTGATGACATTCACTGGTTGAGATCCATGGCGAGACCAACAAACGAGCTCTCTTTAATTAACCCGACATAACTCGACTCGTATAGTTGAGTAAACGTGGACGTTTCACTCCTATATATCTTCGCGAGAGAACACATGTGCATTTCATTTGTTCAGCCGCCGTGAATTTGAAACAATAAGAAGAAACGTAAAGGACTCGGTTGGGTTTCATGTTGTGTCTTCCCTATCAAAGGACCCCGGCAGCGACACTTTTTACTACCATATTAATCATTTCATTTATATCAAATTTAAACTTTCAAAAATTTCAATCGTTTTTTTTTACAGCACCTACAAAATGTTTAAAAAATTGTATGCAAATATGTACATACATACATAGTATGTAGTTAGGAGTGACACTTATATTATTAGCGAGCATTGATTCTTTATTTTGTGATTATCTCTTTTTTTTCGTCATAGATTTTTCATTTCAATAGTCTTAATTCTAATTTTCGTTCGCAAACAAATGAACTTTATTCTTCACTTAGAATATTGTTTAAGCGCCATCTATTGAAATAAAATATAATCTCTACATAGTAAATTTATGTTCATAGTAGTTTTGGTTCCAACAACAACTAATAACTATTAACCTTTTACTAACCATTGGATGCAAACCTTTCCATTCCTCCTCCTTCATCCACTGTACTCGTCTTAGAATCGATATTTATAAATTGAGTACATACTCTCAGTAATTTCATGACAAATGCAAAAATTAATTAATACAATTTTGTTAAATAAATTTTATTTTCCTTTGATACACTACAATACTTATTTTCATGGTGTATTCTCATAAAAAAAATCTGTATGTCTATCACTCCTGGTGCAAAGTATGCCTTAAATCTAATATATAATTTCGAAAGAGACTTGGTAAATATTGTTGGTTGGGAATTTCGTAAACAAGTCAAAATTTGACGAGGCGATTTTTTTTCGATTGAAATAAATTTAATAAAAAAACCAATAAATATTTACTATTAGATACGCCATGTTTACGCTGCTTATATTACAAATACCGAGCGAAGCCAGGTAAAACAACTAGTCATCATTAAAATTCAGTTATTGTTCGTCTTCTGTCCATATAAGTTCAGCAACCATACAACAGTAATATAGTAATATAATATAGAGTAATTACGAAATTAAAACGAAAATTTAGTGGTTTAAAAAATATATTTAAAGACGGTAAGTAGTAATATTACGTTCAACATAACTTAAGCGATTGTTTTAATCATACACAAATACAATTATTTGTTCATAATACTTAAAAAAAGTAAACATAATCAATATTAATAATAAAATTATTTCGAGCGATTGTTTGGTTTAAAGTGCGCAGAAAGTAAAAATTGCTAATTAAAAATTTTATGTTATTATAAACATAAAAAGTAGCACATGTTAAATGCAAATCAATTTTAGTAGATATATTGATAGAAATGATTAATTCAGTGTATTCACCTGAAACAACAAAAATTTAAATTAATTCATGAAAACATACACAATTCGAATTAAAATCGCAATCAAGAAACTTACGATATCGTCTATCTTCAATATAGACCGAACAGTCTCCGTAGCGAGGGTGAGAGCACTAACAGTGACGAGTAAAGGTTGCAAGACGCGCTCCTCTGCCATGTCAGCAATGCATCCCCGCCTCACAGAGATACCGGAATTTGCCTGTCCAGTTGTATGCGCAACTTGCAAATTTGAGACTGTTTGTAACGGATTCAAACCTAAAACAAAACAAGTGTTTTTAAAAATGTGTAATTACTATTTTTATGTATGTATTGTTGAATAATTACCAGCATTTTCAGCAAGAGTCGATGGCACTACTGTTAGTGCATCAGCAAAAGCACGCATACAATAGTGATCGGCTCCAGGCATGTGCAAAGCATGATCTGAAAGATGGAGAGCCACTGCATTTTCAGCTGAACCACCACCTGCTAATAATGCAGGCCTGCGGACCAAACAACGAACACAGCACAAAGCATCATGGAGAGATCGCTCAGCTTCTGCCAACATCAATCTGTTGGAACCACGAACCATAACAGTGACGGTACGTCCTGGATTAGCAATTCCTGTTATCTAAAATAAAAACAAAAATATTTTTTTAATCACATTATTATTATTGAAACTAGACATACATATATGTAACATCAATATAATAATACCTTGACATATTTTCCAGAAGGTTCGCTGATTTCCTCTGCCAACTCAGCCTTGACTAGATTTTCAGGGAGGAAATGATCCAGAGAAGCGATAGGGCGACAGCCAAGAGTTTTGCAAACGAATTCAATGTCTTCGCGTTCAATATCTTTCACAACCATAACTTTGATTTTATCTAAGAAATGAATTGCCAGATCTGAAAGGGCATCCCTATAATTGAGAAAATAATTAAAAACTATTCCATATATTAAATAACTCACAATTCACATTTTGATTTAATAAACTAACCGAAGAATGGATTTTTGAACTAATAGTACGTTGCATTTGCTGCTTTTGATTTTTTTAACAATATTCAAAATGTATTCCCTTTCTTCTTTGAGAATCCTATCCATAGCAGCATAATCTGATATAACGACATTGTGATCCATCTGAAAAAGAAAAAAAATTTAATATTGCGAAATTTGAGTAATCACTCATTGACATGATCGCTTCAATGACTTCTTACATCTGTTTTGGGTGGCGATATGCAAAATTGAATGAGACCGATCACAGGTCTATCAACTTTACGTGGACCAGAAATATTAGCTGTACGTTGAGACAAAACTAGGCCATTAATCAACTCGGAATCTTCCAAAGTACCCCCAAGACGCTGAATTACACGTACATCGCGCAGATTACAGGTCAAGCCTGATTTTGTTCCCGTAGATGGTTCAACAACTAAAAAATTCAAAACAACATTTAATAAAAAGGAAAACAAAAGTACAATTTCACTAAATACGATCAAAGTACCTGACAAAACTGCTTTGACCGCAATAGGAGCCAAAAGACTGACATGTTGAGACACAACCTTGGAACACAGAGAAGTTGCGGCAGCTTGAACTAAGCTCTCTTCATCGCTCATATCAACAGGAATTGAGATTTTCTCCAAAAACTAAATAAATAATCAAATTAATAAAACAACATCGCGAATACCACGACCACACAACATTTTAAAGACAGATTTTTATATTTACCGAAACTGATTCTTGAACAGCACGTTGAAAAGCGTCAGAAATGATAGACGGATGTAAACCTTTGTTTAACAACTTTTCAACAGCGTCCAATAGAGCACCTGCGATTACGACAACAGATGTAGTACCATCACCGGCTTCAATATCTTGAGCACGAGATAATTCCACAAGCTGAAAAAAAAACAATATTTAAATCATACACAGACTTGAGGTCAATAAATACATACATACTACATATTATGTGAAAATTACATACCATTTTAGCTGCTGGATGGATAACATTCATCTGTTTCAAAATGGTAGCCCCATCATTGGTAATGGTAACTTCACCATTTCCAGCCTGGATCTGAATTGAAAAACACATCAAATTAAACCCAGAAATTACATACATATTTGGTTATTGTCATTGCGGTTGTACAAACCATTTTATCCATTCCACGGGGTCCAAGACTCGTACGAACGGCATTGGCGATGGCTAAAGTAAATCAAATAGAAATGTTAGAACACATGTAAATCGATATAAGGAAGAAAACACAAAAATCGGTAGGCACATACCAATTGGCTACTTTGATTTATAATTATTTAGGATATCTTCCAACTATTTAGATGGTAAATTACTAATTGGTAAAAAATTTAAGAAAATAACAACTCGTTTCCTTTTATTTGTATTTTGGTGCTTACATAATTTTTTTCTTTTGCAAATACCCATAATGTTATAAGCACAAAAATAAAAAGGAAGCAAGTCGCTATTTTCTTAAATTTATAAAAATTGATCAAATGAAATCAAAGCCAAATATACGATCATAGCTAATATTATAACAGTTGAATTATAATACACTATTAGCTTAATATGTTGTTTCATTTCAGAAAAAAATTATGATAGAAACTCGTTTGAAGCCTTGAACAACTCCTTAGGATAATCTAAGATTGCATTAAAATTGTATTGCCAATATACAGATTGAGACAAAATCCCACAACAAAAAAGTTCTATTCCATTCGAGAAGGTTATGCCATTATTGGAACTAAAGTAAACATAATTAAATCCTAATTGGTATACATAGCATAAAACTGGGTGTGTCTATTAATGATTTTTGATCTAGAGAATACACAAACTTTATAATATAAACGATTCAGTGATTATTCCACCCAAAGCGATATCGCACACGTCACTAAAATCTCCATACTAACGAGAACTCGAGTGCCAGATATTCCGTATTCGCGATTTTCGTGACAACGATTGTCGTGTGCGCGATCGCAATGTGCGAAATAATCCGTTTATCAATAATATAAAGACATGGTCATTAAATATCTCCCTTTGGCCATTTCAACTGTCACGCGCAGATGATCAAGTGACTCAACCTACACACCAAAAATGAACGTATAAAATAAGATTGTCAGACAAAGTGGCACACATTTCAAATAAATATAACATATCCAGAACATTCTCGGCGAATACATCATAATCTGAAATACTACAGCTGATATACGTTTTAGGTTAGGAACGCACCTGTAAATTCATCGAACTCCCGAAGGTGAATAAGCCAAAATTTCCTAGCGATTGTTTCGATTTTAATAACTTGGTATTAAAATGATGATTTAATATTAGTTCCGAGTAAGGTAATATAATAATAAAGGAACCTTTAGCGGCATTGATGTTGCTGAGACGAATGTCAGTGGGTTTGCTCTTGTCGCGGTAAACGGAGGGGGCGGCGGAGGAGCGGGGAAAGCTGCGCGCCACAGTCTTGGGGGCTCCGGGGGCTACCATGGCTGGATGTGATGCTGCACACGGATTACGAAAACTAGTCAAATCCGAGCCTGCGCCTGCGAGCCGTAGAAACAACTAGAGCCGGTGCCTCTTGGCCAATGTCCTCTTTATTACGACCATACACTGTGGACCATACACGCCCAAAAAATATTACTTCAATTGATTAAATTAGTTAATACCTACCTAATGCTATACAAACAATACATTTAAGTTTTTAAATCTAGATTAAATCACAAATTAACTGGTTATATTGAAAATAAACTTGACACTTAACGTTGTTTTTAAAACAATAAAACTTCTAGCACGATTTAAGGTCTGTTCATACCTATCCAGCACGACCCGTATCCTGCAGGTGTCATGCAAGTGCGGATAGTATTCTTTGGTACATTATATGGACGTATTCATACTCCATTCGCGCATGCGCATTTACGCATTCATGCGCGTCCATATAGAATGTACTAAAGAAGACTATCCGCACTTGCATGACAGCTGCAGGATACGGGTCGTGCTGGATAGGTATGAACAGACCTTTAGATATTTACAACTATTTTAAGTATATCTTATCATATATCTCATAAATGATGAATATGCTAAACCTCATCGAAAATCATTTTGTTGGATTTTTTTTGTTCTGTGAACTGATCGATCTAAAAGAAAAAGGGATACGATTAATATATATGCACATTTATTAAATTAGATAGTAATAATGTTGACAACGGTTCGGTGGTTATTGCCCACAAAGCGTTCTCCCAGAAGTCACTAAAATCTCTATAAAGGAACATCTGGCAGCCGAAAAGTCCATCATGCTAACGAGAACTCGAGTGACAAATATTCCGTATTCGCGATTTTCATGGCAAAAATTGTCTTTTGGGTGATCAAAATGTGCGTAATAATCCAATTACCGTTGACAGCACGTAATATTTAATGTTTGACAGTGTTAAGGTCTGTTCATACCTATCCAGCACGACCCGAATCCTGCAAGTATCCTGCAAGTGCCGACAGTATTCTTTAGTACATTCTATATGGACGCGCACGAATGCGTAAATGCGCATGTGCGAGTGGAGTATGAATACGTCCATATATTGTACCAAAGAATACTGTCCGTACTTGCAGAATTCGGGTCGTACTGGATAGGTATGAACAGACCTTTAATCGTCAAAAGGTCCGACATAATTTCAATGGATAATCTGATTTATTTTAATTTTATCATGTCAGACGGTCAGACATTGAACGAAACCTTGGAGCATAGGCAATAATATAGCAAATGCGATAAAAAAATCAGTTTTTAAGAGCTTTTATTATTTAAATATATATATGAAGTCCATTATTCGATTTAAGGCTAAACAATTGTTTTTAATTACCGTTTAATCAAAATTATGTGAAAATTTTTCACTTAATTTTGATTTAACATGTCTAATAAAAATCATTTAAAGCTAATGGGAGTTTATTTAAATCGTCGCAGATGATGCAAACAAATAGTTGCATTGAGTGAAGTCGGACGAAAGTATCGCGCAGAATTTGCTGGGATATGCGTATGTTGGTATACATACGTATTTATGTGAGGCCAAATGAAAATGGCTGTAGTGATCGTATGAGCGTATGAACGTATACGTAATATTGTATATCTGAGGCGAGTCAGCGAGCACAGGCTGCGAAGGGGCGCATACGGGGGAGCTGAGGCGCGGGGGAGGCCGGGGGGCGGACGGGTGAGTCCACATCGTCATGTCGTCATGCGCATTCTTCGACTTTCCACTCGCCTATTAGTATTAGTATTAGTATTCGTATTCGCATTAGTATTGTGGAGCAGTAGCTCACTCCTCATTAACGGACCCAGTGTCATGTGAGGCTACGCCCCTCTACTTTCGACCCGTTCCCACTCGCCGAAATGTCACATTTGCACAGTCGGGTATTATTACCGCTACTTGACCTCGTAGCTCGTCTGCTGTCAGTGGCTGTCATTTGACAGATGGTTCAGTGTTCCCCTCGCACTTTTACGTCTCGCTCTGATGGTCATTTTTAAATGTCATTTCGTTCTTTGTTCGTGCGTACGAAACTCGCGTGCATGACGGGTATCCGCCATTTCGATTTGATATATTCCTTTTTTTGTATATAGGTCAAGGTTGTACGATTTCGATTCCCACCGCTCACATCCTGTTTGTTGTCGATTGTAAATCAATATAATTAGGGCTCTTCCTGTATATTTAAAAAAAAAATGCTCTGTGTATATATTGTAATGTTAATTAATTGGAGAAAGTAACTCATCAGTAAACAATGATGTATGTATGTAAAATACTAAGTCATTTTCAAATTTTCAATTTTTTTTTTTTTAATTTTCTTTACTAAGTGTCGCGAAGAATATTTTCAATATTATTTTTATATATAAAAAAACTATCATTTAATAAATATATTATCATTTTACTGTGATTTATGTTTATATACTATAATAGTTTTTTTTGACTAAATCAATAATTTTCGATATAAATTTATATTATTGTATTAACCGTTTGCCCGTGGCCGTCTTCTATGGAAGCTTTGGGCGACAAGTCTGTAGCGCGGCTGTCTTTCATAGAATATCTGAACTTTGCACGGGATTTTGAGCCTTATATGCGCCTATTTCAACTGTTTTAAGGTTCAAAATTGGTTGAATATATCACTGAGAGTTGAATGCCAACTATTCAATTTGCTTAAAATTAATATATACCAGTCAAAATTTGCTTTTTGTGGAACCATACTGAAACCTCGTTTATTGTGACGTCACATCTGTTGAACAATGGCGACGATACGTCTCAATTGTATGAAGAATGATTATTTGACAATTAAGCCAAAACTACGAGATATATTATGTATTTTATTGTTTAAAATAATACTTTATGTGTTAATTAACATATCTGGTTACTTGAGTAAATATTAAAATCTGTATTTAAGTTCGAAAACTCGATTGCCAAGTTTGCTATATTTATTGCCGCGGGCAAAGGGTTAATAAAAAAGTGTCAAATGAATTTTTACCGTGTCTATTTATAATATACAATATGTTCTCAAATAATTTTTATTTTAAACGGCACATATACAATATTTGTTTTGCGGGCCACAAAAATGCTGGGATTCTTACAAAGAGTTAGTAAACCTTTCCAGAGTGCGTTGTGAATTCTATTACGTAGCGTTCTAGAATTTTCTTCCATTATATGGAGTCCTATTCATATGATTCATACATTGAATATTGAGAGAGTATTGAATTATATGAAATCGTATGGTTATTATCCTTGGCTATCCTACTCATTGGAGTCTCACCGTGTTATGTTTCTGGGAAAGCACTTTTTTAAACTATTAAATGGGTTAGTACACATTCCTCAGGTTGTTAATGAATTTAAGTTTTATGCACCTAGTAAGTTCAGGGACCTGAGGAATTCTGATTTGTTTTCTCCTCCTGTGGCTTGCACAAATATGCTGGCAACGTCTCCAATATCTAGAGCGATATATCTGCTCAATCGGGTTGCTGGTGAAACTGATCTGTTTAATGTAAGCTGTGCTGAACTGGTTGAGTGGTTGTGGAGCAACGCTCTGGTTGATTTTATCAATTATAAATATCATTGAGCACGGATGTTTTATGTTTTATATACCTTTATTTGTGTTATGATTGGGTATCTATGGGCACAGTGACGCGTTACAGTACTCTGTAATGTGACTGTAGCTAATTTGTTAAAATAAAATAAAATAATATTTATAGGTTAAATGCGAGATACGATATTTTTAGTGTTTTAAAATGACAAAGAAATTATTGGTGTGTGTTTTACAATCGAATTGTTAAAATTTCAAAAGTTTTAAAATATAGACAATAATTGTCATTCTCTTGCACAAGTATGGTTTATTCATTTTTTCATTGTTTATTCGTTATATTCGTTGTCATGCTATTTTTGAATAACGAGTTTGACTGAAATAATGATTCAAGAGTCCTTTCCTTATATACTCATTTATCAATATTTGTCTATCTGGACAAAATGTTACTGATAATGTATGATTAACATTTATATACATATACAACTCATGATTTTATTTCAATTTGCTGACTGTCATTTGAAATTAGATTCGAATTATTGTTGCGAAAGTGCACTTTCAAATGCGTGAAATCAGTTTTGTAACACAAAATCTTTATTTTTTCATCATGACTTGTCAATTTTCACAAGTACAACTCTTTTACTTTATTTCCGAATTCTAAATAATATGTACTTTGTTTTCTGTTACAGTTCTTTAACAGCTAATGGCGAAGTCTGTGTGAAAGCGATCAGTCTTGATCATGAATTTTTAAATGAAATGTAATTTTAACTAACAATCAAAAAATACAGCTAAATCGTAAGTCACTAGGGGAATAATATTTTTTTAAATATTTATCTGAAGTATTTGTTTTATTAAGCTTTGACAATTTTCAGATGTCTGACGTAGATCCGGAAACTTTATTAGAATGGCTTTGCACTGGCCAGGGGGAGGAAAGAGATATGCAGTTGATTGCTTTAGAACAACTGTGTATGCTTCTGCTTATGTCCGATAATGTAGATCGGTGCTTTGAAAGGTTTACATATTTCTAATTACTATCGTACTGAAACAAAATTGTTTATAATATTTTAACTCATTATTTTTTCTTTCCTAGTTGTCCACCAAGAACATTTCTACCCGCTTTATGCAAAATTCTTTTAGATGAATGTGCTCCCGATAACGTATTAGAAGTTACAGCAAGAGCCATTACATATTATCTAGATATTTCTGGTAAGTTTTCTTTTTAATTTAACTTATTTCTACTAGTAATTTTAAAATATACGATCAAGATTTTACTATAATTTTATAGCCGAATGTACTAGACGCATTGTTGCCATCGATGGAGCAGTCAAAGCAATATGCAGTCGCTTGCTTACAGTTGAACTGGATAATAGAACCAGTAGAGATCTTGCAGAACAATGCATTAAAGTTCGTATCAACACTTGCTTACTTTGTATTGGTAATGAAATATATTTATATGTATATTATTATGTTCATTTTATTATTAGGTATTAGAACTGGTTTGCACCAGAGAAGCTGGAGCTGTATGGGAAGGTGGTGGCTTACCTTGCGTTTTAGCTTTTATCACAGAACATGGATCTCGCATTCACAAAGACACACTACATTCAGCCATGGCTGTGGTTTCTAGGTACTTTTTTTTCTTTTCACTTATGCACACACTACAATAATAATACATGTTTCAATACAAACATTTCTTTTTTTACAGAGTTTGTGGCAAAATGGAACCAGGCGATCCTGCTTTGTCTGGTAGCGTCGAAGCATTGAGCATTTTATTGCGCCATTCGGATGCCCGAGTAGCTGATGGTGCCTTGCGTTGCTTTGCTTCATTAGCTGATCGTTTTGCTCGTAGGCAACAAGATCCAGCACCTCTTGCTCAACATGGTTAGTGTCACACTATTAAAATGCCTCTTACGTATACATATCCTTATATTTGTGTTGCTGTTTCATAAATATAATATTTTCTTGAAATGTTTCAGGACTTATTGAAGAACTTGTACGCCGCTTAGGTGCTTGTGGAGGAACATTAGAAAATTCCGAAGAACCCTTATCATCACACGCCCACACTTCAGTGTCTACAACTGTTAGTTTACTGTCGACCCTCTGCCGTGGATCCCAACAAATTACTCACGTAATTTTTATAATTTTATTTTAGTTAGTAATATATGTATGTGAATCTGAAAATAATAGTTCTGATTAAATAAAAATATTTTTTGATTATAGAATCTTGTAAGATTGGAACTTTGCACAGCATTAGAACGAGCTGTTAGTGCAGATGAACGTTGGTGCTTAGAATGTATGCGCCTGGTCGATCTTCTTTTAGTTCTACTTTGTGAAGGCAGACATGCAATACAAAGGTATGTAGTTTACATAAACTCATATTAATAATTGTTGATATTTAAAGTAAATGTAATAATGAATATTTTTTTAGAAAACAGCCGTCATTAAATTGATATTATATATTTGATATGTTTTTAGAAATATTTAATCACATTTGTTATTTCTCTTTTCAGAGCTAGTGGAGGTGGTACATTGGGCGTAAGCTCTTTGACGACTTGTCGTCGAAGTGAAAGCAACAACAGCGATAAATCACACCGTCAATTGATAGATTGCATTAGGAGTAAGGACACCGATGCACTCATCGATGCAATTCAATCTGGCAACGTAGACGTTAATTTCATGGATGATGTAGGACAAACGCTCCTCAACTGGGCTGCAGCTTTTGGAACCCATGAAATGGTTGAATTTCTCTGTGAAAAAGGTTAAATTGAATTAGTGTAACTGTAAACAAAGATAACCTTTAATCAGTACTAAATATTCTTATTTTTGTACTAAGGAGCTGATGTTAATAAAGGACAGCGCAGCTCTTCCTTACATTACGCCGCTTGTTTTGGACGTCCAGCAGTTGCAAAAGTGCTTCTCAGACATGGTGCAAATGCAGATTTACGTGATGAAGATGGAAAAACTCCACTAGATAAAGCCAGAGAACGACATGATCAAGGTTGCTCTTTGCTCTATTGTATTTATATATATTTAATTGGAAGTGTGTTTATGATACATATAATAACTATTGTCTTTTTCATATAGGTCATAGAGAAGTTGCAGCAATTTTACAATGTCCGGGAGAATGGTTAATAGTCGGCAACACTGTAAATGCTGAAACTGAAATTGAAATTACTTTACAAGGCGATAAAGAAATGGCACCTGTATATTTAAGGTATTTTATTTAGACTAAAATTTTAACTTCCTATCGTATGTTACTTAAAGTTGATTAAAATATTTAATTTTGATTTTTAGCCGCCTGTTACCAGTATTTTGTGGGCGATATTTGGGATCTGTGGTACCTGGAGTGAAACGTGCTTGTTTGAGCCTAGTTCGTAAAATGGTCCATTATTGTCCAGCTTCTTTATTGGTATCGTTGAGTGAACCTTCGGCTGCAGCATCGCTGACTCAACTTATTGCTTCTGTTTTGGATAATGAGGTTTGAAAATCTTTCTTATTTTGTTAATTTATACTCATAGTCACCCTACACGATCAATATTATTGACGATTTTACTTCTATTTCTGTTTAATACGTCAACCATAAGCTATCATCAATAATATCCATCATGTAAGGTGTCTATAAGACTTGTATGTACATCACTATTATTGTGACTTTTTTTAGCATTATGAACAATACTTATGTTTTATTATATGAAAAGTTGAAGAAAACCAAATCTTATGTCTTAAGTCAGACCTCCTAATTATAATTTTTTTGTTTTTGAAATTTACATAACTGAAAATGTACAGTTTTAAATTAAAAGGTTTTATTATTTTAATTCTTTATTGATTACAAAATGGGAGGATATTGTGGTATAGCTTCAAATATTACAGGAAGCAGCATACAGCTACTGGTGGTTTAATAGCAGTTCTGTTCGTGCTACTCTTGCCCCCAAGTTTCCTGCTCATCTCTACATTAAATCTCCTCCAGTGGTAAAATGAATCTCTTGGATTATGTTTTTTTTTTCCACTTTCCTCAAATTTGTATTATTGTTTCGGAGTTTTACCAACACTTTACCATCATAAATGTTTGCTTCAAAATGAAAAATTCATGTGTTTAAAATTCTTTTAAGGATCTCATAAAATATTTGCTTTTACACATTATGCATTTAACAGTAGTCAAGAACTTTTTTGTACTGTTTCCTCTTTCACAATGTATCTGTGCAGCTATCAGTTGTTGAAAAAGGAAAGATACAACATCTACATGTGTGTGTATGTACACTCTTAACACGGCATCATCACCTACTTATTGCGTATATGGTCGTCTTATCATTTGAATCTATTATTTCTTTCATAATTGCATTTACGTGAAGCAAATGCCTTTAATAATTAAATAACAGCCAAATTTGCAGATGTTTATGTGACATTGTTCACTTTAAATGACCTCCCTCACCACCCGTTTCAAAGTGTACCTCGAACCACATTATTTTATTAGATTTTCGAACTGTTTTATAATTATGTATAGATTTTGTTTTGTATTGAGTAACGTTTGACTAACCATAGCAATAATGTACTGTTTCCTTAACCTGGGATTGCACCAAAGGAAACACAATGCAACATGCTACAAAAACATTAATTCAATAAACAATAACAAATTTAAAAAAACTTTGCTGATTGCCAGTTTTAGCGACTTGCATGTAGCATGTTTCATTGTGGCTTCGGTGTAATCCTGTTTTCATATTTTTGAAATGTATAAATTGTAAATATTGTATTTTTAAATGATTTTTCTGTAAGTGATAGGTTTTTTTTATATATTTATATGATATGCATGTATTATATTTTGATTCGTTAGCATTTTATTCGTGTATTTTTGACAGGATATATTCAAAAAATATTGGTATGTGGCAATTATATTTCAATCAAATCGAATATCAACAATACTTTGTAACCAGTTTTTTTAAGTACAGTTAAACTTGGTTATGGATTGTGATACTTTCTCATAATAACCATTACTTAATATTAATAATTACTTGAATCTACTCTCATTTATTTACTACATTTAAATAAACATATACTTTTTACAAATATAGATTCGACTATTTAGTGAATCGTGAAATATATATGTAATTGTTTCATAAAACTTTTCAAAATTACTGTGAATATTTTTTTGTTGCATATTTGTATACTAAAATTTATACATAACATCAATGGTGTCACAGGAAAATGATAACACGACATAATATGTGTACATACACAAAATATCCATATGTTTAAAAACGAGAGTTATTAATATTTTGTGTATGTAAATTATGTCGCGATATCATTTTGCCGTAGATGTTGTGTTGTCAAACATTTTGTCGTGGAACCAACATTAATACAGTATTCAATATTCTTTCGTTATAAAGCTGAACGATTATATTGGAAAATGCTCAAGCTTGAATGATTGTGACTATTCCTTTCTTATTGTGACTATCCTCATTATAGCCACGATCTCGCTACAGCTGTCTGTGTTGACCAAGTTTGACTGTATTTATATATAATTTGATTATGTAATATGATGAATACAAAAAGTTAAATTTAAATTATAAATAGCTTGACTGATTTACAAACATATATGTAATGGAGAAAAGCTTCCATTTGTAATAGTGTTGATTTATATTATGTATGCTGCAGATCTGACTTTAACTACTATACATCTCTGGGATAAAATAGTGATGAATCATATTGTGTTTTGAATTTTTTTATTCAATTGATCATAGGAATTTACCATGTAAAATATCTAAGCATTCAAATATTGATTTTTTTATTTCGTTTTGTAGGAAGATGAAGATGGACAATTGGCTGCATTATCTATTGCTGAAGAGTTGATGCAAAAAGCTAGCGATATTTATCTTGAACAATTTGCCCGGCTTGGTGTATTTTGCAAGGTGCAACAATTAACAATGGCCGGTGAAAATGATAAATCTGCCAATCAAAGCAATTCTTCTGGAGATATCCAACTCGCTCCAGCTGCTGAACCTTCTATAGAACAGCAAGTAGATCAAAACACTACTGGTAATATTTCTTAAATTTATTAAATTCTCTGAAAATGTGTAATTTAATTTAATATAAAAACATAAAATTTATATATATTGTTCGTGCAGACACAGAAATGGATGCTCAAGAGCTAGTTTTGGGAAGAGCTTATTGGTGGAGAGACTGGTCATTGTGTCGTGGGCGTGATTGTCTTTATTTGTGGAGTGATTCAGCTGCGTTGGAACTCAGCAATGGTAGTAATGGATGGTTCCGTTTCATTCTCGATGGAAAACTTGCGACAATGTATAGTAGCGGTAGTCCAGAGCATCAAACAGACAATACCGGTATTATATTGTTTTTACCACTAGATAATTATGCTCACTCCATGTTAATAAAAACAATTCATTGTTCGTATTTACTTTTTAGAAAATCGTGGTGAATTCGTAGAAAAATTGCAAAGAGCTCGAGCTGGTGTTAAAAATGTGAATCCTCAACCGATTCTCTCCCACCCAGGATCCACTAAGCTCGTAGTTGGAAATTGGTCACTGATTTCAAAAAGGTTTGTATTACCTTATAATTTGCAATAAATACATGGGAATAAAAGTGAAACCTGGAATTATAATTTCATCGCATCCATTTTTAGAGAGCATGAACTGCAAATTCATAATTCTGATGGACAGCAGCAAACTACATTATTACGAGAAGATCTTCCTGGCTTTATTTTTGAATCAAACCGTGGAACCAAACATTCATTTACTGCCGAAACTTCACTAGGTAATATTATATTTCGAATTTTTTTTTTCATAGTATTTCAATGTATTATTCTAATATTTTATTTGTACAGGACCCGAAATCGGGGGTAGTTGGGGATGTAATAATAATAGAAAAGCTCCCGTTGCTGGTACTAAATCTGGGCGTCCACGTGGAAGAATTGAAGCACTTCGTGCTCAAGTTGCCAATCGAGCACGTATGCTATACGATGCATATTTTGGACGAGCACAAAAAGAACCCAGAGGTGCTGTTGCTGAACTTGCTATTTTAGTTGAAAGCTTGAACAATGTGATACACATGCAAGTAAATCATGAAAGTGAGTAGAATATATGTACATAAATATGTAAAATAAATATATTATTTATTTATTATAAACAGACCATTGTGGCATAACAGGAATTCCTAAAGCGCCACAATGGTCAAAAAATATAACACAAAAAAAAACAAAATAACAATTAAACATAAATTAATACATAACGAAAATACTATGTATGTTTTATGCAAATATGCCTGTTTTGATTGTATTTATTATAAAAATAATGATTTATTAGGTAAATGGCGTTCATCACTCTTGGAAGCTTTAGGCGCTCTGGGAAAATTGCTGGAAAGTGACGGATTGCTTTCTGCTTATGAACTTCATTCTTCAGGCTTAGTACCAGCTTTGCAGTGTATTCTTTATCCACAATCTCACGGTAAATGATTATTTTGACATCAAGCGATCATATTTTGCACGCATAATCAAAGTGTATTTTTCATACGAGTACTTTCCACGTTTACAAAGCTTCTTTTATTACAATATTAATAGAATTTTTATGTTTGTATAGATGGAGTGACAACAATTGAAGCTGAGCAGCTTTGTTCTGATAGAATTTCAGTGGTTAAAGAATGGGCTGAAGGAGGTGACATCACACTCCTGGTTCGACATTTAATCGCAATATTAGAAAGTGTGGAACGGCTTCCTGTTATCGCATATGATGCACCACCTGCCGCTCCGGGTCTACAAATACTGACACGCCGCCTCCGGTTAATGTCATTTATAATATTAAAAATTACTTAACATTTATTAATTCATTTTGAGTGAATTTGTAGTTAAAACTCGTTTAATATTTGATTTTATTTCCAGTTTTCGATTGGAAAGAGCATCTGGAGAAAGTTGTCTTTTAGACCGTTCAGGACGTACACTGCGAACGGAACCATTAGTTACTATACGTCAATTAGAGAAATTTTTGTTAAAAGCTGTAGCACGTCAATGGCATGATCTCGAACGTTCATCTTTCCAATATCTGAAAATGCTCAGGAAAAATGTACCTGTAACATTCACGTATAAAGTATGATTTATTTAAAAAAAAAATTCATATGATATTCCAAATTTAATATGATATTGTAAATGTAATTATTTTTTCAGCATGATTTCGATGATAATGGAATTATTTACTATATTGGTTCAAATGGTGGCACTTGTGAATGGGTTAATCCTGGTAGTCATGGTTTAGTAACTGTTTCTTGTTTCGATGGGTCAAGCTTGCCGTATGGTCGACCAGAAGATATTTTATCTAGAGATGCTCAACCACTCAATTGCCATACCAGTGATGACAAACGCGCTTGGTTTAATATTGATCTTGGTTTATGGATCATACCGTCTGCCTACACTCTTCGACATGCTAGAGGCTACGGAAGATCTGCACTTCGAACTTGGCTTTTCCAAGTTCGTCATTTACTTATACTAACACTTATTACTTTTTTATTATCCACATATGTATTAACAAAATTTATTTTATAATATTAGGTTTCTAAGGATGGTCTGTCTTGGGTAACATTATTAAGTCATTTCGATGAACGTGTTCTCTCCGAACCTGGATCGACGAACACTTGGCACATTGACTGTCAAGTAGAAGGACACGTTTCAGGCTACCGATATATAAGGATTCATCAAAATGGAAAAAATGCTAGTGGCCAAACGCACTACTTATCCTTAAGTGGTTTTGAAATCTATGGCCAGGTGATTGGAGTGTGTGATGACTTGAAAACGGTAGCATTAGTAGCTAAAGATCTATCTTCCGTAAACACTCCAGCAGTTGGAGGAACCACCAAAGAAATAGAATGTCGCGCTCGTCGTGAGCGTAGACATCTCCGTGGTCAATTCAGGTCAATGGGACCCGGTGCACGAGTTGTTCGTGGCTTAGATTGGAAATGGCGTGAACAAGATGGACAACCGCCCACTGAAGGAACTGTTTGTGGGGACATGCATAATGGCTGGATCGATGTTAGGTAATTATTAATATCAATTGTATTTCATATCTATTATAAATCAGTTTTTAGTTTACAATTTTGTATTGTATTGATCATCTAGATTTTTTTTATATCTTAATCGTGTTGACAATGTCTAATGGATATTTATATGAATGATATTTATTTTATATAAGATGGGACACTGGCCTTCGAAATTCGTACAGAATGGGTGCTGAAGGCAAATATGATTTAAAACTAGCTTCAAGCAGCGGTCGAGAAGAACGTGACAGTGCCGGTAGTCCAGCACCACCGTCATCTGTACCGACCGCACGTCCGAATAGACATCTCAATACACGAAAATCTCTTTCTACGCCTAGTTTACCAGATGCAACTGATAATCAAGTATATATATATACTACATTACTTCAATAGTCAAATTGCAAATTTTGTTTGTATATTTAAACCAATTTTAATTTCAAATAGGTTTCTGTAGCTTCTACTGACCAAGCAGCATCTGCCGATAATCTTTCTGCCAAACAAGCCGCTGAAGTTATTGCCGAAGTTGCATTACCTCATCCTCCTCCCAACACAGTAGATTTATCAACTATAAATAATTCAACTCATCACATTAATACGGGTATTTATTGCAGACTATCAACCAATAAATTAATTATTGTGGTCATGTTTCATAGCAACTGTTTGATTGATATTTTTCTTTTTCAGATTTGGCAACAATCGTTGAATCTCTAACTCTAGGCGAAGTTATGGTAATGAAAAGTCGTGGAAATTCTTTAAGACGTCATCAGAGTTGTACTGATGCTCCTCCTCCACCACCTCCATTAGCAGTTACTACCATCACAAATATCACTAAACCTTACCCGGCTAAGGATCCACACATGTCACTGAATGTGGATGTAAGATATCATATTCATTTTGATTAATTGCTGCATCAACATCTGGTTTTATCTAATTAGTCCTATCCCAATCTGACTAACACTTTGTTGAAATGCATTTTGTTTTACAGATATCTGACAAAACTTCCACAGGCGAAGCCGTGCGAAACAATACAAACAGTATCCTTTCTGGTGAACTTCCCAGTGCTTTGCTTGTTAATTTACGCACTACTCCTCAATTACATATTTCTGTAAGATTTGTTCATTTTGTAACTTTCAGTTTTCATGTAACAACCTCTGTAAAATTGTTACCGAATTCCTCGTTTTTTTTATTTATTTTAAACAAATATTGGCTGAATAATTATTGTTCTATTTATTTTCAGTGCGAAAATCACATTGTTGAAGAATGTTGTGAGAAAAAAGATTCACCACGATCATCGGGTACTAACTCTATGAGCGTTAGTGAGCCTAATCTGACAGGAAGAGGTGGCGGTGGCGGAGGACGAGAGCCAAATCGCACTGATGAACCTCAAGGACTATTAGAAACTTTTGCAGCATTAGCTTTGCGAAGAAATCCTACAAATCCTTCTCAACAGCCATCAAATAATATCCAACAATCTAACAATCCCACTTCACACTTTTTCCCAAGGTTTACAAATATGTATATTGATTTTTTTTTTTAATCATATTAATATTATTGAGCTTACTTACATATAATCAAATGCTTCATTATCTTTATCTTTAGGGGTCCAAATACTGTCTCAAGCTTAGTTCGATTGGCGCTTTCTACTAATTTCCCTGGAGGACTTCTGTCAGCTGCTCAAAGCTACCCTAGTCTATCATCAGGTCCTCCTGGTGCTCCAGGAGCACCTTCAGCAGCACCAGCTGTATCTGGATGTCTTGGACAGGCTCTCACAATGAGTTTAACATCTACTAGTAGTGATAGTGAACAAGTTAGAATTTTTATTTCTATATTAAAATCTATTTCACATATGTTTTTTAAACATTTCTATCAATAAAATATTTTTATTTGTTTAAAGGTCTCTTTAGAAGACTTTTTAGAATCTTGTCGAGCTCCAACACTATTGCCAGCTGGTTATGAAGATGAGGATGAAGGCGAGGATGGTATAGATGACAACAATGAAGATGATCCACACTATCAAGAGGGCCATCCACTGGTAGTTTTTTATTTTTTTATTACTAATTTATCATTTTTACGTTTGATTTCAATTTTTTAATATTAAAATTCTTAAGGTTATGGTATCGCGTAATTTATTATCGCTGATGGAAGAAGATGCCTTGGAAGCTGCCGCTCGAGGAAACAATGGTGGTAGTGATATTGGCAATACTTCTAGTACTAAACGTCGTTCATGGGATGATGATTTTATTCTTAAACGACAATTTTCTGCGTTGATACCAGCATTTGACCCTCGTCCAGGACGCACAAATGTTAATCAAACTACTGGTACATACATATATTCTTTTGATAGGAAGTTGTTTCTTTGGTGTTGATTGGAAATATATTATTAAATTATTTTAACCTTTTCTCTTAAGATCTCGAAGTACCTCCTCCAGGAGTGGACATCATGTTATCTATGAACACTGGTGGAAATCGAGAACCTGCTGCACCTACTACCACAGCAGGTGTTCGTGGACTGCGTCTATGGCTAAGTACCGGCAATGGTGGATCGCCATTACTTTTATGGGAACATTCAGATTGGACAATATTCCGAGCTGTGCAAACTTTGCAATTGGGAAAGACAACTACTGCACCACGTCTAGAAAGACATAAAAGATTATTTGATAATACATATGTGTAAGATTACATTTTATATATTTACATTTGATCGAAATATTATTATAATCAATATATTTTTTTATATGTCTCGTTGATTATTTTCATAGGATAATTTATAAAGAAGCTGAAAATGTCGAAAATACCAATGTTCCTATTCCTGGCATAGATGAAGACGATGAGCCAACTACGCTGACTGAAGAAATAGACACTATGACAAGTTTGTTTTTTTTATTACATAGAGGTTTTACTATAAATTCCATTTCATTCTCAATGTAATGTGTAATATTTTACTGTAGATAAAAATTGTATTGGTGGATCAGAATGTGCCGTATGGGAAACTGTGAGTGTGTTGCGTATTTTAAGAACAGTCGCACCTCAATCGATACTTCCAATTGATACGTTCCTTAGTAAAAAACTAACGGGTAAACTTCAGCAACAATTACAAGACGCTTTAACTTTGGCTACGCACGCTGAACCAAATTGGTATGTTTTAAATTTCGATCTTGTAAATGTATAGAAGGTATATTCCAATTCTAATTTTATATAATCGATTTTTTTTGTTGTTGTAAAGGTGTTCTCAATTGATGGATTGGTGTCCATTTTTGTTTCCATTTGAAACACGTCAACTTTTCTTTGGGTGCACTGCTTTTGGTGTATCTCGTACTATCGTTTGGCTTCAAGCTCAACGAGACCAAGCTGTCGACAGACAAAGGTATATATTTATTTTAACCTGATTTTTATACTTTCGACTATTTCAAAATTTATTTTATTATTCATACAAACTAAAATATTCTAACAGAGGTCCTTCTGTACTGTCTCCACGTCGTGCTGAAATCGAAGCTCAAGAATTCCGAGTGGGTCGGTTGAGACATGAACGTGTGCGTGTACCACGTAATCCAAATCTTCTTGATTGGGCTAAGCAAGTTCGTACACAACACCTTTATATCTGTTTCTATTCATTTATCATTTTTGTAATATATTTTAAAACTATCGCATATTAGGTGATGACAATGCATTGTGGAAGAAAGTCTGTGTTAGAAGTAGAATTCACCGGAGAAGAAGGAACGGGGTTAGGTCCAACTTTGGAGTTCTATGCTTTAGTTGCGGGAGAATTGCAACGAAAAGATATCGGTATGTGGCAGTGTGAAGACTCTTTACAGAATATGGAAGCTCATCACATTTATGATTTTGCTGGAGGCAAGTTGATATAAAATGTTTCAATATATTGAATATTTAGCTTAATAAAAATAATTATATAGCAAATATATTACATTATAATTACATTTTAGATGTTAAGCCTATTGGATATTATGTCATCCATCCCAATGGACTTTACCCGGCTCCTGTTCCTCAGAATTCGCCTTTGTGTGATAAACTTTGCAAGTATTTCTGCTTCTTGGGAGTTTTCTTGGCTAAGGTGTGTTATAATTGTGTTTGTACATATTTGTATTTATGTTACATGAATTTACTTAATATAATTTATTTTTATGTAGGTGTTGCAAGATGGAAGATTGGTTGATTTGCCACTGTCTCGATCGTTCTTAAAATTAATGTGTGGTGGTGGTAATTCAGAAATCGGCGGAAGTGAAAACTGTAGCTGTGTCCCATTCCTCCCAATGTTCCCGCGTACTCCTTGGTATCGTCAAGTTCTGAATGTGGATGATTTGGTCGATATCGATCCCATCAGGCACAAGTTAGTATTGAAACACGATTATATTAGAACCAAAAAATTATAAACAACGCATCACAAAACAATTTTTAAACTTTGCAGATTTCTTTTGGAACTTGAATCTGTTTGTGTAGAAAGGGACTCTATACTGAAAGATGACGATTTGTCTTCCGAAGAAAAGGAAGAAAAACTTTCCCTATTGGGTGTTCATGGAATGCTAATTAAAGATTTATCGCTTACCATGACTTACACCCCCGCTTCTGTGATACATGAATATTCACACGTCCCGTTGTGTGATAATGGTGAAAATATTGAGGTAATTTACTTTCTATGATATATCTAAGTATGTATGTTGTATGTAATTTAATTTAATTATTATGCATTTGTTTGATCTAGGTTACGATATCAAATTTAGACCAATATATTCGTTTGACGAGAGAATGGATTTTGTGGCACGGTATTGCGAGACAATTGGAAGCTTTTAATTGTGGATTTGCCTCCGTATTTCCTCCACGCCGATTGCGTGCTTTTAATCCCGATGAACTACGACTCATGATCTGTGGGCAACAAGTACCTCATTGGACGCGTGAAGATTTACTTAATTATACAGAACCAAAACTCGGATACAATCGAGATAGGTAAAAACATACTTACTAACTTAATCTTTCAGAACAATCTTAAAATTGTGTTTTGGTGTTTAATAACATATTTTCATTAATTTACTTTAATATATGTATATATATTTTATCAATTTTTTTTTCGTTTCTGCAGTGCTGGTTTCTTACGTTTAGTCGATGTATTAGTAGAAATGGAACCAAATGAAAGGAAAGCGTTCTTACAATTTGCAACTGGATGTTCGAGCTTACCTCCGGGTGGATTGGCTAATTTACATCCTCGATTAACTGTAGTTCGAAAGGTAATTTTTTTAAATGTACTTTTAATTTAGAAATGATAACAACAATTTATTATACAAATATTTAGCAAATTTAAGATGCACATAATAATAAACAATTTCAAATTTCTACTTCAGGTTGATGCTGGAGAAGGTTCATATCCGTCAGTGAATACATGCGTACATTATCTAAAATTACCCGAATATTCATCCAAAGAAATTCTTCGTCAGAGACTCCTCGATGCAACTAACGAAAAAGGCTTTCACCTAAATTAATTTCACTCGTGTCTAAAAGCCGAAAATGTAATCACAAAGTGTGTTATATCTATGTATTTATAAATATGTATACTACACTTCTCAATAAATTAACTTTTTTTGATCTAATAATGAAAAAATATGTATCACTGATAATATTATACATATGTATAATCAAACTTAACAATTTTGACGAAACTTTTTTTTTATCTCATTTGCTGAAAGTTTCTAATAACATTAATTTTGTGTGATTCTTATTTTCATTTATTCTACATAATATATTAACATCAGTTATACAAGCTATGTATGCACTAGTCAATGAAAATAATGGTGAATTTATAAGAGAATTAATTTTTTGGCCCAAAAACTTTAAATGAGGCTCATCAAACTGCACATTAGTGTTAAATTGAATTTCTATAATTTTTCATTCGACTTAAATTAAGTTCTTATAATAAAGAAATTCAAATGTTTATTCAAAACTTTTAATAAATGTTGTACAACAAAACGTTTGTTTATTTTTGCAACAAATCTTTTGAACATCTCCGACGGATCATCAGAGAGCATTCAGCATCAAGATTGTAAATATGTATGTAATGAAAGCACTCTAATGATGTTGTAATTTGTAATTTTAGATCCTAACAAAAAAATGAATATTCTATTTAATTAATATTTTTTAATATCTTTAAAAAATTGTAGACACTTTTCAGCTTAATTAGATTAATTGCGGAATTGTTATTAGGGGAATATAATAAAATTTAGATATATAACAATAATTAAAATATTTATTGTTTAATATTATGTATATATATATACATTGAAAAATTTTACAATAAAAATATATTAGAATAAAAAAATAATTGTGAAACCTCAAATGCTTTCATTGTAAATGCTTTATACATTTTAAAAATCTTCACTAAATATAATATTCGGGAAAATGAATGTTGCTTCATTTATTATATAAATGCTATTTGTAATTGCAATTATATATTTCAAAGCTTAGATAGTCAATCCTGACATACGAGAAGAGCTTCTTCCTTTTCTTCAAGTAGCTCCTTTGCAGTTGCATCTAACATTTTTCTAGCATTATCATCCACTGCCAAATTCTGAACTATACTCCACTTCTTGTTACTAACGGATACTGGGAATGAGTACACAATATCTTTTGGTACTCCATAGGAACCATCAGAGTATACTCCCATTGAAACAAAAGATCCAGGCGCTGTGCCGCACCACCAATCGCGCATATGATCACTAGCTGCCTTGGCTGCGGACATGGCCGAGGACATTTTCCTAGCTGCAATCACAGCAGCACCTCTCTTCTGAACTGTTTCGACAAATTTTCCTTGAACATAGGCTGCATCTTGAATAAGATTTGTGATTTTCTCTTCCTTTCCACCGTTAGTAACGGTAGCACTTGCAGCGTCAGGGAATTGCGTAGAAGAATGATTTCCCCAGATGATAACGTTGCGAATGGTAGAAACTGGCACCTGCAATTTTCCAGCTAATTGAGCTTGAGCACGATTCTGGTCGAGCCTTGTCATAGCAGAGAAGTTTTCTCTTGGAATTGATGGAGCATATTTGGCACAAATCAAAGCATTAGTATTTGCTGGATTTCCAACAACCAAAACCTGAAAATTACCACAAAGTTTAATGATACAATAGAGTAATATGAGAATCATTCTAAAAAAAAATTTACATATTACAAATATACCTTAACGTCTTTTTTGGCGAATTTGTCCAGAGCTTCCCCTTGAACTTTAAAGATTCTTACATTAGCGGATAATAAATCTTTTCTCTCCATTCCTTGCTTACGGGGCATAGAGCCAACGAGAAAAGCGGATGAAACATCTTTAAAGGCAACTTCTGGGTCGGTTGTAGGCACAACAGCGGACAAGAGCGAAAATGCACAATCTTCAAGTTCCATAACTACACCTTGCAACACTTCCATCATAGGAGCAATGTCTAAGAGATGTAATATGAGAGGTTGATTGCGACCAAACACTTCTCCGGAGGCAATTTGATACAATAACGAATAAGCTATTTGACCAGCGGCTCCAGTCACTACAACTTTGATTGGTTCGGCCTGAAATCAAAACAAATTCACGAATCAGATAAACATTATTTCTATATGGAAAAATATATTATTCTTATCGAAGTTGTACAAAAATCAGTTCCTTATAAGTATTCGATTACAAATTAAGTGCTTAAAATCAATATTGAGTCGTAAATCAGATAAGACAGCTACTGTGTGGTAAAAAAATATATCTACTTTCTAATAGTTTCATACTAAGGATATGTCGGACATAATTGTACATTTTTTTATTTGTTTAAAAATCATCTTTGACCAAAGTGAAGAGAGGAAATCAAACTCGCATACAAAATAACGATATTTACATTTAATTTACAACTTTTGGTAATATGTATAACGATGGGTTAGTTCTGAGTCGCTTCTGTGGACTGAATCAAAAAATTTGTATACAATGCCGAATAATTTATTCTAAAATGTAATTTCATTATTTTGTGTAACCTTCTTTTACCAATCAGGTCATTTTCAATACTGTTTATTAAAAAAGTATGTCTGTATTCCTTTCAAGAATTGTTAAAGATATTTTTACAACTGAATTTGACAATATAAAAATTGCCATATCGACGAGGAAAAGTTGCAGAAAATTGTGCAACAAATTTTTTTCTGAATATATGCTTGAGTTTTTAAGCCTTTAAGTTTCATGAAATTACTTATATGAATTAAACCATTGCCATATATGTATAAATGCGTGTACTTTTATTGCTGATTTAATTTTTTGTGAAAATTTCAATCGATTAATGAATAAACTTTTTACATACCTCTTATGCATTTCACATGGTTTTCGTGTAAGCGGTAATTTTTATTATTCTTATAAAATACTAGTGGTTTTATGGGTTCGGTGATTACTAGTCAAATGTGAACCGGTCGCTCTAGATCGGTCACACGTGATCACCCGTCACACTAAAATTGGTAACAAAAAAACTGGTCACACCCAAAAATTAAAAATTGATCAAATTTTTGAGTGTGACCAGTTTTAGGTTTAGACAATCGGTCACAGGACCGATTGTCCTGTGACCGGTTCACATTTGACTAGTAGTCCGTTTACCGTTTTATGCTGCCTCACTCAGTATTTATAATATAAACCGCTTAAACATGGCTAATCTAATAGTAAACATTTTATTAAATTTATTTGAATAGTTTTATTGTATTTAAATATTCATTTGTTTTTTTAATAAATTTGGCGTCACGGATTCTGCGAACCAAAACTTACATACATACATTAGATTTGAATTGTTAATTAGATAAACAAAAAAGTGCAACATTGAACAAAAGGCCTTCTAACAAAAACTGCTTGACGCAATTATAATCTAAAAAATTTATATATAAACTTTGTATCTAACCAGATAATTTACTAATGACAGTACACTACCGTGATAAAATAATTAAGAATAAGACTACATACGTATTATATACTCTTATGTAGTCTTATTCTTAAAAACATAAATTAACAATTTGATTGTGAAAGTTACGTTAATATCTACGTTTATATATAGGTCACGTAACAGGGCATGAGAGCAAGGTTAATTCAAGGTTGTTCTGCATAAAACAGCGAAGATGTTCAGTCAATGGAGGCGTTCAGCTCCTGCACTTACCATGACGGAAGGGGCGGAGTGAGGAGTCAACGGGCAAGAAAGGCTACAGGGGGGAGGGCGACAACCACACGTGCACACGTCACACGTCACACGTCAAACACCAGATACGAATGTGACAGTCGGAGCAATTGCACTCATATTTATAGACTTGGCGACCCACACAAATGTCAAACGTCACCAAAACCGGCGATTCAAAATGAAACGAAATACTGAAATAAAATTAATCGATCCATTATTAAAACATTAAGGATTCCATTTAAATGCGAATACAAAAATCACACAAGATAAAACTTAATTCATTTTCATGAATTTGTGATTTTCATATCTATATACATATATATGTTCGGTGATTACTAGTCAAATGTGAACCGGTCACAGGACAACCGGTCGCTCTAGATCGGTCACACGTGATCACCCGTCACACTAAAACTGGTCACGAGAAAACTGGTCACGAGAAAACTGGTCACATCCTAAAACTGGTCACACCCTAAAATCGGTCAAGAGAAAACCGGTTGACCGATTTTAGGGTGTGACCAGTTTTAGTGTGACGGGTGATCACGTGTGACCGATCTAGAGCGACCGGTTCACATTTGACTAGTAATCACCGAACCATATAAAAATGAATGTCTGTGTGTGTGTGTCTCGAATAGGCTGCTAAACCACTGAACCGATTACGATGAAACTTTCAGGATTTGTTATGTGTATGTCCGGGAAGATTAATGTGAAAAAAAAGGGGAACGGAAACGGTAAAAACGGGAATGAGTGTCATTGCAACGCAATAATTTCAAATGAGTTCGCTACCTGCGTTTTTCCGACAAATGGGAACGAGAACGGGAACGGGAATTGCATGCGTTATTATGGCATTGCAACGCATGCCGGGGTTCAGCTAGTTAAATATATGTGTGTAACTTCCCCAAAAGGGTAATTATGGAAAACACTACAGGCATTGATCAAATTTACGGCTTGTACTTATCTTTTTTGTATTTTACAAAAGATTTGGGCGCTGTGGCCTCTTAGTGAAATAATGAAATGAAATAAATATAAAATAAAACAAGAATTAGAGAAGGTACATAGGCCCTTACGAATAAATAATTGTTGTCAATTTTACGCGGCACGTCTCTATAAATATGCTACATCGCACGGAATACGGATCGGATCAATTTACTTATAAAAATGTATCCCATGTTGTTTATTGTGTTTTTGAATGTATTGTGCAATTTTTACCGATGCTTGCCCATCTTGCGAGTAATATAAACAAACAGAGAAGTTTTTATCGAGCACCAAGCGTCAAATACGACTGATCTCTCCGTGGACAGAATGTCACTTGACAACAATATAACACCTAAAGCCACTTCTATTAATATTACATTTCTCTGACATCAAGACGCTATTCTGTGTGTGTCCTAACGCTGGCCGAACATAATGAATCGATAAAAAGCCTAAACTTTAAATTTTAGGTGTATTGCATTTTATCACTGGACCACATATTGTTCATCAAAGAAAAATATCCTTCAGCAGGTGCATTTGTTTAATTTTCTAATATTTTTGTAAATATTACATATTTGCTGAAGGTAAAGTGTCTGAGTGCACTCATAGTGTCAACCCAGTATTGACAATTAACAGGATCCTTTCGAGAGCACACAAAAGTTATTCATATATGTTGTAGGTTCTTATTTTTTTAAACTTAAACATTCACATGGTTAATAAACTAACCATGGCCAATAACTATATCGTTTCCTTTAGAACTAGACCGAAATTTTAGTAGGCATTTTGTTCGCACATGATATGACAAAAAGTGGTACGTTAAAATAAATATAGTAGGTACATATATTATATTTTGCAACAAATTTTCTCATATCATAACTGAATATTGATATTGCTTTTCTTGATTTTTTTTCAAGTCGAGTGTCGGTTTCAATTTTAAATGACGGTAGATTGATATTGATATAAAAAATAAAGATGACATACGTATGTATCATATTAAAAATACAAAAAAATTGATAGCAAATTTTTAATGATTATTTTTTTAACAGATTATTTCATAATTATCCACATATTAGTTAAAGATATCAATACTTATATGGTACATATAATAATCAACATAAATATCACCATTGCAAACATGTACATGTTGCAAAAGGCGAATCGATTCACTGATTAAAAGTCTGCTTGGCATTTAATTCGAGAGTGATGTTTGAAATATTCCTTGATGAATAAATAAACTTCATAATCACCTACAAAATATAAGTAAATAATTTAAAATAAATCACAATACAAATAAATATTATACATAATTATGGAACTCACTCGGAAACTGATTTATTTGTAGTAATTTATAGGCGAGGTATTTATTGTGTGGCCGAAATAAGTGGGATGGTATATTTCCACGTGAGTAGTAGTGTTTTATGTGTCGGGCGATCCATGGGGCTATCCTTTGTCGACAACTTCGAACAAAGCTTATTGAAGTGTCAGGAGATTGCAAGCCTTGTTCGTCTTCTGATTCAACTCCGAAAATTTCAATGAACCGACTTCTTACCTAAACAATAAGAAAACAATCTATTGCTCATCTTTAATATAATATATATGTATGTAGTTGAGAAAAGTTGTGTTTCATACTCTTGAATGCATTCTAAAGCTTTGTTCACACAGATCATCTAACTTTTCACGGAGAATTTTCTTTTGATAATATAATTCACACGGCCAGCGTGAATATACAAACCCATTTTGGTTTGACAATTCTTCCTTTGATTGCATATTTATTGTTTTAGTTTCGATAAACGTAGATCCTATTAAAACATTTTCTTCACACTTTTCATACATTTGAATGTTTTTGGTATTTTGTAAGTCATTATTAACAATATTACAATTTTCAGAATCAAGAATCAAACGATCTGTTTTCTTATTATCGAACATCTTAATTTCCTCCATTATCAACTTAATATGAATTTCGTTTGTATTATCACCGAAAATATCACATTTATCCAATTCCGTTTCGTCAGTTTTGAAAAGTTCTTCCATATCTTTTAATACTTGATCCGCGATTTCATCATTGGCTTCGTTATAGTCTTTTTGAACCATATTTTCCTTAGGAGAAATCCCATTCTGCATTGATATCTGTGAATTTGAACTAGTTTGTGTTTGATCAGTTCTATCCATAGGCAGCTCATCATCAGTTTGTGAAGATTTGTCACAAAATTGTGTTTTAACACAATATTCACCAAATTTTGGATACAGGTCTTTATTTTTGGTGTATTGTTTTATGGAGTTTATCTGAAATAAATTTATTTTTAATACTACCTACCAATAATTAACTGTTTTGCTATCGATTTATATTGTAAATTAAACTTAAAAAAACTATTATTCTATTAATGAACTATAATTAATACTTACCATTAAACATATAGATTGACGATACAATGGTACAACCATTGCCTGTGTTGCGGCTTGCAGTTCTAATTCTTTGGTAGCTCCTAAAACAACATGAGGTGGAAATTCACCACACCACTCTGTGTAATTCTGTTTCAGCAAATTGAATAAATATTCAAAATACTGTTTCCGGACCTATAAATTCATAAAGAGCATGAAAATAAAATGTATAATTAAAAAAAAATGATAATAAGAGAACCTACCGGAGAAATCAATAAATGAGGCTCAAAATCAATTGGTGGAATATTGCACTGACTTATTGCATCTTGAGGATTCATGTTAGATATTTGGTGTAGCATTTGTGACAAAAAATTACAAATAAAATGGTATCACATGTAAAAAGTAATCATGCTTTTCATTCCTTCTGCCCCAAAAACTGTAAATATATACTTGGCTACAAACAAATAAATTAGACATTAGTGGCAGATTATCGGATAAATTATTGAAATAATTACAATTGTAAATATGTTTAGTTATAATACAACATGTGCGAATGTTATTTGTAACCGAATCAGAAGCTATAAACATCTATCTAATCACTACATGGATATATACATACATTATTTGTAACAAACACACCAAATCAAATTTATTCACATTATTAAGTTGATTGATGCGTGGAAATCTCTTCTGTATTATGGAAACAATGCTGATTTTAATTCATAAAAATGGAAACAAACTAATGCGCCGGTAACAATCGATTGACGCCAAAGAATTTGACATCTATGCTATAAACATCAAATATATTGACCATTTTCAAATCATCCAAATTTGTAATTAAAACCGCTGTAAGAATTTTAGATACGTAAGTTAGTAGGTAGCTAGTTCAATAGTTTGGACGTCATTTTGTTCACATTAAATATTTTTCCTCGTTACTTATTTTAATTATTTTTACGCTGTTAAGCGGGCTCTTCACTCGTCCGTGAACATCGCGCCGAGACTCAATGGCGGTAATTGAACTATTCGTCACATTGTGGTGGTCACAAAGACAATTTTTGCCATGAAAATCACGAACACACAATATTTGGCACTCAAGTTCTCGTTAGTATGTGTTCAGACTATGTCTGATGATCGGCTTTCGTGGCCTTACGACCCACGATTTGGCCGATATATTTTTGTGCTGGCCACCCTCAAACAGCGGTTGGCCCACAAACTGACAGGTCTCGACTACGGTTTGGCGCGTAAACACTCAGGTGTTTACGGGGCCCACCTCGCCACCGAAATCACCAGCTAGAGGCTGGTGAGGGTTGTGATGATACTTGGAGACCAGCTCCAGTATCCGTCCGGTGTGCACCAGAGGAAGCCTGGTCTGTCTTCGTCCAGAAGGCAGACAACTCAGCTACGCGTGGCTAACCACAAAAAGCACGCACGTGGTTTCTTTGTTGACTCCCCCCCCCCCCTTTCTTTCCCCCTGTTTGCTCTATGTACAGTCAACGTGGAAATATAATCATTGTGATCAGATTTACGACCTGTTTTCATTATTATATAAACTCCCGTAGTGTAAACGTAGCCAATGAGTGTAGTGACTTTTTTTATTTTATTGTTACAATCAATATACACTCGTCATTACAGATTGCTCCAATGCGACGAGTGTACGTTTAACGGTCAGAAATACAATATACATATACATCAGAATACATAGTATATAACAATTAATCAGAAATAATAATCATAGAGACATCTATGGATTATTTTTAGATTTTGTGTACAATTTTTATTCATATAATAAATACAAAATTATAGAGATATCTATAGATTTCAGATTACTGTGCATAATTTTTACAAATTATACACAGAGAGATTTTTGTGACAACAGGAAATGATCTAATACCAATTTTTCAGGAACCGTTTCAGCAATGATCAGATAAAATTGGCAAACTCTGATAGAGAAACGATCGATTTGGAGTCACAAAACCCTAACCAGCAGTTTGACGATGACTCGAATCTTCGGTCTCAGTGGTGCTAATTATATACGCTACCATTAAGCCAAACTGCTGGCTTAACTACTACTTTTTACTAACCCCTTAGCGTCAATGGCGTAGCTAGAAATTTTGGGCCCTGATGCAAAAATTTCTCCCCACTTCCTGGCCAGTTGTTCGCTCCTGATTTTATTTCTTCGTACGAATTTCGAAAATTACTTACAATTACTTACATTCTCATATATACGCTTCAACACCAAAGTGGTTTCGTCAAAACTTTGAAGTAAAATCTCGTTTCTGCAATATTTTCGTACTCAAGCGGCTACATGCCTGATTTGTTATTGACACGCCTACTTATCTTATACATATGTGTATAGCTGTGGCGTAAGGTGAAATTTTTTCATATCGAGCATGGGCCGTGATGCTTTGCATCATTCTGTGCAATAGTAGCTACGCCACTGGATCTTCGCAAAGCGGTATGCGATAGCTCAGCGACGTGATTCCTTCGTCGTCGTGCCGTGGTCCCTTTGTCGCGGAATAAAACACGGGGGACGCCGCGAGGCGCAAACTCGAAACGCACACACTCACATTTAGACTCACACGCATGGTGTTCACTACCGCGCACTAAATTCGGATATCTTATTTTATTTTATTTTACATAGATATATACCAGGAAGGCCTAACAGTTAGACCCCAATGCGCTTTTCTAGACAATTAATTACAAACATTACAGCATTTTTATTATACTATTTTTTTATGTTATGGGGGATGAACGAATGAGACGACTGGCATGTTGATGCACGTGCGTTTATTGTGAGAGCCAGAAACGGAGTAGTGATAGCGCTCCGAACACGACCGAGTTGGTCCCAACTCGCAGGATGGTAACCGAAACTCGACCATGTCGTAGAGCCGCCACAATGTATTTTATTTTTCTCATTTAATTTGCTGGAGAACTCAAAATTAGCAATCAATTAATCCATAGAGACATGTATGGATTTAGACTTGTACATAAATTTATATATAAATAAATCAAATTCAGATATTTGTGAAAGCGGGTAGGATGATTTTTGCCAATTTGATGGAGGAACTGTTTCAAAAATGAAATCAAATAAATTGGCAAACTCTGATAAGAAACGATCGACTTTGGAGTCACACATATCCAACTCTGACCGGCAGTATTAAAGATTAGCACGGTAACCTCTCGGTGCTAAACAAAAACGCAACCACCGGGCCATACTGATGGCTTAATTTTGATAAAAATTTAAATGATGCTTCACATCATTTTTAGTTTTGTTTATATTAATTTTAGCAACATTTTAATGCTTGTTGGTGATTAGCTATTTTTTCGTTTTGATACAGTTGGTACAATAATAGCGCGCTGATACGATGGATATCCGTCAATCTGAGGTGATTGAATACATTCTGATACTAGAGCCATTTTTATTCAAAATTAATATATACTTATCAAAATATTTTAGGTGAACCACAATTTTATATTGAATTTATCTTGTCCTGTTGAATCTGGTGCCCAAGCGTTCACTAGATTGGTGAAACCTCCTTCGCTCATACCATTACATCAAAAATTGCTGCCTCAAGCTCCTAAACCTTCAGAAGTAATAGAAATTTCATATGATAAAGATACACCACATAATGCATTAATTTCCGATTTCATCAGCAATGCAATTCTACCCATAGAGCTCGGAGGAAAAAATGCAGAGGTTGTGATATTGCATACAGACGGACAATTTAATTTAGAAACTTTAATTCATTGTATGAAGAGAAAGATTAAAGCCGTAGACCCAAAATACTTATGTGATGTATTTATAAAGCGTTTCATAAGAAATTTACACATTGTATCAATTTATGATTCTCAGCAAATGTACGTTGCAATACACGCATTAGAAAATGTATTGGCAATGAATGTTAATGTATCTTTAGTTATTATAGATTCTATTGTAGCTTTTTATTGGTCAGATAGAATGTTTGGATCTGGCATTTTAAAAGTAACTACATATGTTCTAAAAATTTTACAAATGATCAAAAGTGTGACAAAAGACCATCAGACCGTTATAATGTACACAAAACCAAATAATACTATTTCAAAGCAAGCGCATATTTCAAATATAGAAGAAAATGTAGACAAATCTAATTTGAAAATAAACCACAAACTCTGTTTAAGACTATCTGATGAAGAAAATGGTTGTTTTTCACTCTGTGTTAATAGTTATGGAACAATAAATACACATAAATTAGTATTTGAAAATTATGAAATTTATTTAGAATGAAATGAAGCAGCTGACAATATATCACACAGTTCTGTATTGCATTGACAAAATAACTCAGCCATTGAAAAAAGAAGACATCGAAACATCTATTAATATCATAAAATAATTTATATAATTATGAAAATTCACAATATCAATGATTTTAAGTTTCTTCTTGAGAAATATGTAAATGAGATGTCACTTTTTTCTACATATAAAATACTAAAGCTAAATAAGAACAAACAATGTATTGAGAAACAACTCATTTGAATGTCAACACATGTAACATGAAGAAGTTCAGATCTATAACATATTATCTTCAACTTCAATATTACTAAGTAGTATTCGTGACTTCGAGAAATTCACTTTCCCTCTATTGTCTGTGACTCTTCATAAAAGCTGCATTCAATATTGAAATTGCAATATTTAGTTATTGAATTGCAATAATGGACGTGTCGCATGAAAAAGAACATGATATTTTGATTCCATTACAAAGACAAATAGTACACATGTGTAAAGAATGTTTTATTTCACTGTAACATTGATCGTTGAAAAACATTATCAGTACATAAGATAACAATAGATTTAAATATGTGTTTCAATTTAACATACAATAAACTAATTTACATAATAATATACATTTGAATTTTCAATAAAATATACATTTATACGTAATTTGTAACATTTATATTTTTCATATTGCATTTACAACAAATTAAACAGATTTAGAAGAAGAAATGTAGAATAAAGCGTTTTGTTTTTTTTTATTTTTTCATAACACTTGTAAGTAAAACATAATTATTATATACTAGTTGTTTTACCTGGCTTCGCTCAGTATTTTTAATATAAACCGCTTAAACATGGTTAATCTAATAGTAAACATTAATTTGTTTTTTTTTGTTAAATTTATTTGAATCGAAAAAAAAATAATACTCAACCATCGTCATAGAAACTTAGATTTGTTTTTGAAGCTCCCAACCAAACCTTACAAAGTCTCTTTCGAAATTGTATATTAGATTAATATATTGCATATGTATAAATGAATATTAATTAGTTTGTGTATTCCAAGTTATATTCAATACTACATTTATTTATAAATAAAAAATACAAACTATTAAGAGGGCTGGACACCAGCGCCTTGTCCATACAAACGTATTAGACTTCTCCCTTCCTCAATTATGGCACTAGATAAATTATTTTTTAATACGCTATGGATATCCACCATTGGGATGCATTTATCGTTTTATTTTTTTGATTAGTTATTTTTTATAGGAGCTAGGAGCCGCCAAACATCTATAAAATCGCCTCTTTTTTACACCCACGAAAAGAGTCCAGCGTGCTTATTTAACGGTCGATTTTAAAAAAAATACACGCATAGTTGCACAGAAAATATCTTTCTCATACCGATTATGATTTTTTTTTTAAATTAGTCCAGTTTTGGAGGAGAAAATAGGAGAATACGAAAACTCGATTTTGTCAATTTAAAATACGTATTATCTGGTCGAAGCGCAACTGTCGCATTCACTCTATATATATATATATATATATATATATATATATATATATATATATATATATATATATATATATATATATATATATATATATATATATATATATATATATATATATACACATATATATATATATATATATATATAAATATATATATATATATATATATATATATATATATATATATATATATATATATATATATATATATATATATATATATATATATATATATATATATATATATTTATATATATTGTCACATTCACTCAATATATATATCGAAGAAAGGAACGGCAACAAAATTAAGGTTTCGGGTGTACAGCCCTCTTAAGGAAAAATATTACACGAATGACGAAATTAAGACAAAAAGGCTTGAAAAATTTTCCTTCTGTAATTAATATAAAATTCTTTTATGATGGCAAATTATAATTATAAGAATGATGCAGTGACGATATTACAAAAGTGCGATTGGGTTATTTTAATGAGTCACTAGACGCAAAAATGTTTGAACTTAACAAAAACCAAATACGTTTTTTTATTTACACAATCTTTTTGCATAACTATTTACAATCCATTTTTGTGACTATTTTTCCTCAAGAATGATATGCATAGTAGTGTGTGTATTTCATTTGGTGGTCTTCACAAGACTACGTGCACTTTAAAACATCTACTTTGAATCGTAAAAGAGAAAGTTGCGTCCTCGTCGTAATCAGTTTCACCTGGTATTATGTACGTTCCAACGACAACGTATGGCTTAATGGGTTTCACTTTTCTTGCCCCAGTGACTTTCAATCTTTAAATATTCGTCATTAACGTTAGATGTTAAATTAACCTATATAACAAAAACGATAATGGATAGCACATGCACATGTGCATGCTATTAATTAATTTTTGTAATCTAAAAGTGAAAATATAAAAAATAGATCCATTTTATAGAGGGAACAGACAAGTCGTCTCTAGTAACAAGTCTAATAATTTAAATCTTTAAGCGACTGTGAATCCTAATACAAATTTAATTTGAATTTGTTAAAAAAAAAAAAAAATATATATATATATATATATATATATATATATATATATATATATATATATATATATATATGCATCCGGCTATAATAATAATCAATGTGTATGGCTATTTACATTATAATTAATAGTTATTTTCATTAGATATTATGTAGCTGTTTTCTGCGGCCTGGTATTACAAAATTGTGAATTGACCTCACCTGATCTCCCACCACCTGATGATTACAATCGAAAATTTTAAGAAACACTCAGTCGCTCGTTCGATTGCCCCGTAAAATGGCTTCTACACGCGTTCTTTTGGTAATATATTTGTTGTGTAACCAAAAAACTTATTCATAGCTTCTGCATTTAAAGCAGATACAAATATTAACAATATTTTAGCTTTTTCTTGATAATGATATTTCTGAATTAGTCATACATCTAACAGTCACCATATTGTCTTTACCTTGAAATTGTATGTTCTAAAGACAATAAGATTTTTTATACTTAATAACAATTTACAATTTTTTACCAATATTTTTATTGATATTGGACTCTGATATGTACATAATATAACATGTAATGCGTTGATATATTAATATAAATACTTTATTATTTTTAGGTTACTATTTTAATTTTATGTGTATCAATACACATCGGAGCTACCTTGACTCCGAGGGCTCCAAATTTTCAATATTTCGAAAGGTAATTATTTCTTATATGTAAATCTTTTGCAACATTCATATTCATACTTATTATAAAGCTTTATTTTTTTGATTTTCCAAAAACTATCGCATTTATCCAACTTATCTGAATGCTTTCAGACCAAAATATCGCTATCCATATTATGATGAAAACGGAAGAGGAAAACTGCTGTATGGATACGGAGGATCTGAATTGTATCAATACAAAACTTACTCGCCTTTAGAAGGAATTCATTAAAACATTAATAATAGTTGTTATTTATCAATTACCAACTAAATAAATGGGTTTACTGTGATTTATTGATATGTAAGATACCTGACTTATTGAAATATTTCAATTTAAACCTAATAAAGTTATAGCATACATCCTTTTTTACACTTTTGCAATATTAAATGACACTAAACTTGTAAAATACAATATTGTTATAAAGTAAATAAAAAATATTATATTAGAATATGTAAGTGTTTATTATAAAAAAAATAATGTTTTAAATAAAAATTAAAAGTACAAAATGATGTTCTTTTTTAACAATTTACACTCTTCTCTTTTGTGTGCTGATATATAACACGTTATTTCCTCGTATGAAAGCATCGCCGTACTTATTTTTTAATTGCCCGTTTGCATATTCTTCAGTTTGTTCCAAAGCAATATTCATATAGCCATCCAAACATGCTAATACTCCTAGAAAAAAAGGAAAATTTAGAGCCATTTTATACATAATAAAACAAGCAGTAACTTAGATATTTGGAGAGAATAAAATGTGAGACAAATTAGAAACAATATGTACATATATCCGAATAGTCAAAATTCTAAAGAAATATATTCTTAATTTACAACACATGATACGATGCGACAAGCGAAGAAAACACACCACGATAATCGACGCCGCTGTTCAATTTGACTACGACTGGTCGTCCGTGAATTTGTTGAATAAAGGCGGACAAGGCTTCCTTGCGTGACATCTTTATGCAAATCGCGAACCCGGCGTATTTGACACCTCTTATTACCACCAAACCGAGTGCACCGCCATCCGCCAATACACACGCGGACCCGTACCCTCAACAACAGTCTCTGCAATTTATTTTAACCTCATCCAAACACAAATGTCCACTATAAGAAAATTAAACGTATAGGTAGGGAATAAGCTGATACTTTTAACATTTGCATATGTTTAAACGGTAAATAAACATTCAGATCAATTAAAAGAGAAAATAAAATTATTAGTTTTCTAATGAGACTAAATGATATATTTATGTTTTCTAGCGGACTTCATTTTTGTAAAGCTTTAAGTTTGAAAGTTTTTTGTTAGTTGGTATGAAAATTGAAAATTTTGAAACATGAAAATCTTCTCATCAATACTTGTGTGCTTTTTGGTGTTACGTGTTGTTCTATATCATATTTTTATTTGTTTACAATTGAAACTGTTGTGTTACAAACCGTACATATTGTCTCCGATTTATTAATCCAGATAAAATTTAAAACGCATGTTTTTGGTATGCGTTCATCAAAAAAACAAACACTTTCGTTTACTAATTTTATGACCAAAAATAAATACCTTTAGTCCATTCACTGTAGGAAGAAAAACAATAAAACGCACATGCTGTCCATTACACCTCATTTCGGTTCGGTGATTACCAGTCAAATGTGAACCGGCCACAGGACAACCGGTCGCTCTAGATCGGTCACACGTGATCACCGTATGCGTTCATCAAAAAAACAAACACTTTCGTTTACTAATTTTATGACCAAAAATAAATACCTATAGTCCTGTAAGATCGCCAATTTAGTAGTCGGCGGTCACCAGTGTAAGACAGGTAGTGCTGGCTGCGGCGAAGTTGCGACGTTCGTTGAGGGGGTCACCAGTGTAAGATCGCCAATTAAGTAGTCGGCGGTCACCAGTGTAAGACAGGGAAAGTATGTTGACCGTATCCCGGTCTAACGAAACACATGTTGTGTAGTTTGAAAGAGGATCGTTTATTTGCGTTCAATTGGTACAATGGTTATTGTATGTACGAAGAGGTTTCTTCGAAGATGTGATCTAGTTGAACTCTAGAGGCTCACTCTGCCGGTGGAGGTTGCTGCGTTGCTTTATAAACGTTTTGGGTTGAAGTGTGTCGTGTGCACATCTTTTGTTCTTGGTACTCGCGAGCGTGGTTTTATGGGATCATACGCCTGGACGTAGTTCGTGGTTTTTATGGGTTCAGTGAGTTCTTCCTTTGTTTCCAAGACACGTGTATAGAAACACGTGTCGACCTTTTGACGAGGCGAGCGTGTGCCATGCGTTAATGACTTTCCTGGATATGTGTCGCAGTGACCTGATGAGATCATTTCAGTTGTACTATATGCCTACAGTCCATTCACTGTAGGAAGAAAAACAATAAAACGCACATGCTGTCCATTACACCTCATTTCGGGTCGGTGATTACCAGTCAAATGTGAACCGGTCACAGGACAACCGGTCGCTCTAGATCGGTCACGTATGAGCACGAGTGAGAGGCGTGTATGCATGCTGATTCTCTGGAGTTTACGGATAGTATCCGCGGTCGCATAGTGCGGTCTGGCCTGAGACAACATGTTTTTTCTAAGTTTCTTCCTACAGCGGACCAACTATAACTCATTAGAGTTAAGTTTAGTTATTTTGATGTTGTAACCTTTTTGCAACCCAGTTTTTTGTCCAAACCAAAAAATAAATAAAAGTCGAAATAAAGAGAAAAATCTGAGCATATTTGAAAAAAGGTAAAGAATCTTGTCGAAAATGAAAATATTTTATTTTTATTGTCACAAATCAATACACACTCGCCATTACAGATTTGCTCCAATGCGACGGGTGTACGTTAATGAAATACATAAACAATCAGAAATCAGAAATACAGTAATACATACATATACAATCGGAATATATAGAATATAACAATTAATCAGAAATAATAATCATAGTGACATCTATGGATTTCAGATTACTGTGTATAATTAATACAAATTATACACAGGCAGATTTTTGTGACAACAGGATTAGATTTAATACCAATTTTCAGGAACCGTTTCAGCAATGATCAGATAAAATTGGCAAACTCTGATAGAGAAACGATCGATTTGGAGTCACAAAACCCCCAAATCTAACCAGCAGTGGCGAGGACACGAACCTATGACCTCAGTGATGCTAAATATATACGCTATCACTAAGCCAAACTGCTATGTTTTTTTTTAAAGAAACTGTTGATAAAAAAAATTTCATGTTATTCAGCCTAACTGAATAACATGAAATTTTCAAATCTTACCCAAAATAATACATTATACTGTTGTAGCACGATTAAATTTACGCCAAATTGAAGGGTGTTCACGATTTTCAACATCTCTAACATTTCTTTTACAATACTCAAGTAATCGATGACTTGGGTAGTTGGGTCAGATTCTGAATTCTGAAGTGCGTGGTGCATTTTACAAAATTGCATTGATGTCGCGAATTTAGTACGGCGACGGGCGCCGTCAGCATCAGCTGTTCGCGTCTAGTGTTCGAGTGGTCGCCGCTCATGCTCGCTAGTATGTCCCGGCGGTTGGATCCGAGTTCATGATGTCGGGCAAAGGGGGCGCGGGCGAAGGGGGCGCAGGCGAGGGGGGCGCAGGCGAGGGGGGCTCGGGGGCGGTTTGCAACGAGCGCGTGCCGGGCCGGAGGCTGCGGCCGCAGAGCGTGGTGTCGCGGCTGGTGGCTCGCGAGACGTGGGGCTCCGTGAGGGCGGGGGCGCACTGGCAGGTCGCCAGGCAATTCTACCAGACCGTCTTCCCCAACTGCACCGTCGTCAACGTCGAGAAACCGCCGTGCTTTTTACGCAAGTTCAGTCCGGACGGAGCCCACTTCATCGCTTTCTCCGCAGACCAGACTTCGCTCGAGGTATTTCCACAATGCAATACAACACAAAACAAGTTTTACTTGTTATTCCTCTCTAAATATAATATGTATAGTATTTCATCATTTTTAATTTCTGGAAGCCTTCCTTAAATATTTTCATTAATATAGTATTTAATTAATATAGCGTGTTTTTAATTAAAAACTTTTGTTGCTATATAATAGAATATTTTTGGGAAAACATAAATGGAAATGAAACATTAGCATGTTCTTGGGTTTCAATCTTCAATATTCATCTAAATAATAACAATATGATAAATTGGACCCGCTGAGATTTGTATTATTTTAACTCATTGGATTTACTTAACCGTTTTGGAAATTAGATGATACCAATGAATATTGCATTCATATATATTTTTGCTCTGAAAGTATCGCACATATGAATGATTTGCATATAAACAACATTAAATATTTATTCAATGTGATATTGAAAGTATATATTACACGTGGAAATGTATGACTAAATTTTTTTGAAGATTTATCGATACTGTGGTGCGGGAGCAGCCGGAGACCTACTTAAAGGATTCCCATGTGAGCTCGTCCAAAACGAACCAGACGGTCCTCATCAACACATTCGTACTAATATTTTCCATCGGTTCTTCAAGGTACCTGTTTTATTCCAAAATCTCAACTGATTATTTCCTATTATATATAGGTGTGATTTAAATAACATTTTCCTTGATTTTAGCTTAAACATGTGGTAAACGTTTGTCAAATACGTTCAAACGGGTTCGATCAGTTGAATAGAGAGTGTAGTCTTTTCACTGATGATGGACGATACGTCATTGTGGGTTCAGCTGCACAGATTCCCGAAGATCTCAGACCACATTTTTATCAAATCCATAGTAACAATGAAGCCGTAACTCCAACAATGCGGTAAGATTTAAAAAAATATATACAATTAATGAATTGAAATTAGTTTTATGTAATTATGAGCTTTAATATATTTACAGTTCTGCTCTCGAAGATTACTCTCTACATTTGGTCGACCTCGTGAAGGGAAAACTTTGTGATACGAAGCATTTTAAAGTTGATAAGATATACTTGTCGCATAATCAAGGCATATATCTTTATAAAGACATGCTAGCTGTGCTGTCAGTGCAACATCAGACTATACACATATTCCAAATTCTCGATGGAATGTTAGTGGAAGTTAGAAAAATTGGACGATTCTGTCACGAAGACGACGATTATTTGTTGAACTCTGTTTTTGCACAACCAACAAATGCAAGACCGTTTTTAGAATACTCAATTAATTCGTTAAAACATAGACTATTAGTATTTCTTTTCAAACGTGCCAAAAATATAAGTGACTCATCGGGCGATCCTTTGGAGTTGCGCAAATTTTATAAACACTTCGAAATGTTTAAATCGTTGCGAATGTGGAAAATGCAACTACTAGACGAAGATCACTTATTGATTAAGTACGCCGGAGAAGATGTTGTGACATTGCGGGTGGCCGAACCCAATAGTCAATCTTCTTTCTTCGTCATATACAACATGAGTGAAAGCAAAATTCTCGAAATTTACGAGAACACTTCAGAAAGTTTATTACAGCTGTTTGAAAATTTCTGTGACTCTTTTCGAAACGCTCGATTGTATTCAGAATCTCAATTTACATGTTCGCCTTCTAATAATTTGCATGCAAGATTGACCCAACAAAGATTCAAACAAACGATCGTCAGAGCCATTTACGGAGGAAAGACGGAAGCGACCAAGAGAATCTTAGCTCAACTTCCGATAAGCGCCCAGTCGTATAGCAGTTCTCCTTATTTAGATTTGGGACTCTTCAGCTATGACGATAAGTGGGTATCTGTCATGGAACGACCTAAAGCGTACGGCGAATACCCTATAAGGTAAAGATAAAGTATACACATTTAATTACATACAAATTGAAATGTATCTATTATAGATTCTGTCTCTTTATAGATTCTACGCTCGAGACTCGGGTTTGTTGAAATTTAGAATATACGCTGGCGTATTGGGTCAATCGGCGCCTGCAACTGCAAGACGTCTTGTCGCATTTACGTTTCATCCCACTGACCCGTTCGCAATCAGCGTCCAGCGAACAAATTCCGAATACATAGTTAATTTTCACATTAGAAACACTGTGTATAGTTGATGTTTCCTTTTTATTTTATTTTATGTAATGATATCATGTCATCCAGATACGCAATTACGTAAATATTAAAGCTGCGTGCAATGCTTTACTTTGTATGAGACTGAACGTGACTATTTTCGGGATGCAGTTCTAGTAATGGTAGCCAAAAACCGAAAATGCACGTTGGACATTTATGTACATATATAAGGATAAAACTTAAAACACAAATTAAATAGGTTAAAATAAGTTTGTAATTAAAATTTTAATTTTACATTTTAATTTTGAATATGTAAATTCAAATTACATACATACGTGAATTGGTTGAATTTTTGTTATACACTTTCCATTATTGATTGCAACATACAAATAGCGAATACACTTCAGTGCACGTTCTTGCTAGTGAAACCTTATTTTGCCTATACCAAACAGTTAATGTATATATATATAATAAAAAGAATTTTTTCTTAAGTTTTATAACATACTTTAAAATAATTATGTACTTTTAAAATTATATGTAAATAAATTATATATAAATTAGTTTTGATAAATATTTACAATCTAATATACAACCTTTCATCTTAATTTAATTATTACGCAGTTGTAATAGTGATCAGGGGCAGATTGGACGTATAAATTTGCCCTATAAAATATTATAAATCTTTAATTTTGATAAGAATCGAAAATTTATCCGCTACATGCATAAATGCAAGAAATTATTTTTATCATCATTTTTATAATAATATTATTCGAATAATGATCACACATTACATTGAACCATATATAATATATCGAAACTTTCCAACATCTACTCTGCCCAATCCACCCCCGGCAGTAATATGTTGCTTAGATTAAAAATCAATCAAAATAATATAAAATTCAACAATAACACTGAACAATGTTTTCTCTAATTCATAATTTATAAAATATTTATAGCATCAATATATATAATACTTTTACGAAATAATATTTACATGACTATTATGCGTTCTCTATTTAATATATTCACTGGGCGGGAGTGGATGCTTTAAGTTGTGCTAGTTTCGACTTGGCCTGGCTGAACGTTGGCCGAGTATCCGGATTCAAGTCCCACGCTTGACGCATTAAATCATACAGTTCTGGAGGGCAACCTTCGGGAGCTTCCATCTTATATCCCTTTTCCACGTGTTTGACGACATCTGCGAGTGGCTAAAAGAGTAATTTTAACACATAAATTCCCACACGTAATAATAAAACAATTACATGTACATGTATATAAAAAAAGATTCCGCTCACAATTCTAGGGTATGGTACACGGCCAAAAGAATATATCTCCCACAGCAAAATTCCAAAACTCCACATATCAGATTTGTTGGAGAATTTCTACAAAATAAAAAGTAATATAAATTTAAGTAATAATAAAAGATGATGCCACATAAAGGTCATTTCGAATATTACATTGTGTTTCAACGCTTCAGGAGCAGTCCATTTGATGGGGAGTTTTGCAGCTGCGTCAGGACCGCCCTCTTCTCGTGCCAAACCAAAATCGGCAACTTTAGCTCTACGTGTATCAGACACTAAAACATTACGAGCGGCCAGATCTCTGTGTACCACTCTTCTAGTTTCCAAATATTCCATCCCTGAACACGTATCACTATATAATAAAGTAAAAATTACAATACAAAAAGTCCATAAAATACGTATAGTTAAATTTAAATAAATAAATCCTCACAATGCAAACATAATTTGATCACGTTTGGTAACATGCAGTCTTCCTCTGCTGCGCAAGTAATCTACAAGACTTCCTTTGCTCATATACTCGGTGACGAGACAAATATGCTGTTTGTTAAACACCAAGCCTAGTAACCTCACTAAATTGTCATGCTTGAGAGACCTGAAATTTTTTTTATTTAATAAATATATTCACACATGTCATATTAAAACACGATAGAAACATACGTCATAAGACTAGCTTCAGCTAAAAACTTATTAGCCGCCTCTGAATCTTTTAGCATTTTGACTGCGACTCTTTGTCCGTTTAATATGCCAAGCATCACATCACCAAATTCGCCTTTACCAATGTTTTCTCTAATTTCCAAGTCTCGTTCAGATATTACCCACCCTTGAATGATCAGATTAAAAACATAACTTTGCGTCCGTAATCACATTGAATCAGACTTAATAAAATATACATACCGTTGTCGACAAAAGCTTGTGGAGCTAAAAAGGATGAAGCGCTATTGTGATCATTTGGCATAATTTGATTCGGTTGATTGGATTGCCCTTGCGGTTGGCTTAATTGAGGTGGATGCGCAGGCTGCTGATGTACCTGGCTTTGTTGTAACGCTTGTAACTGAATTTGGCATTGTTGAGCTGTCTGAGATTGCAGATTTTTTTGTTGGAGCATTTGCGCAACGTTTGTTGTCTGTTGCGCAATATTGATCTGGGATTGTATCGACGTTGAATTCATTAAATTTGCAGGTGGAAGCGGCGGTTGTTTTGGTAGTGATTTTACAAGCTGTGTACAAAGTCCGTCTGCATCTTGTAAGTAATGCTGTAAACAAAAAGCATAATTGTCGAGTAAAACGCAAACAATAACCAGTTTCGCGGAAGATCTAATTAATATGTGCATAAACTTACATCGATCAATTGAGGTAAAGTGTCGAAGAATTCTTCGTCGTCTATTGTGAGAGTTGAATTTGGAGCGCATTTAATCCTATAATGTTCTACTCTATTTTGAAAACAAACACATAAAGTCTGATCGCCGGGAAAATTCGTACTTTCCCGTACGAGAAACAAACCGTCCGTACGCGGCTGGAGTAATTGTTCTGCTCGGTCGCGGGTAATTTTTCCATGGTGCCAACTGAAATTATCATTTAATTAATTAGATTAGCCGTTAAATACGAAACGAATTCAATATAAAAATAACCTTACGGCATATTGCATAATCTTAATTCGGGCTTTGCGCTCCGTAACGGCTGAGGTAATCCTTGTTGTATGCTGATTATATCGGGAAGACCAGTCTGTTGCATTAATGAAATTGCGTTTCCTCCGGTAATATTTGGAATTTGCTGATGATGAGTTAACACCGCAGAGTGATGCTGCGATAATCCTTTAAAAAAAACATAACAAAACCAGCTAGAATACCAATTTCCATTACTTTCACATTCAAAATAATGCAAAACCATCAACCAGTCGTGGGACAAGCACAACCTTTAAGATATAAATATGGAAACCATTAAGCGTGAAACTTACCCGGCATCGATTGCAATGATGTTGCCATTGAACTAGTATTGCCAACTTGAGATTGCTGATAAAGAGAATTCAAAACCATTACACCTTGATCTGATGTTGACATTGGACTAGCGGAATGTAATGGAATATTACTACAATTACTTGTGTTAGAGTTCTGTAATTAAAAACATGAAAAGCTGTATTGTGATGAATCGAAATGTTCTAACCCATCTTTGTGTTAAATGAATCGAACGCGTTGATTAATTTATGTACACATAAAATGACAACAGAGATATGAAAATTATTATTTTATTTCATAGCGAGTGGTGTTTTGCACCGAGGCTCTAATACATAATAGTAAAACAGTCATACCAGAATGTGTGCATGTGAGTTGTTTGTTTTGTTAGACATACATATAAAGCAAAGTAACATTTTTTTTCGTATAAAGCATTCCACCCATATCCTCACAAACAATTAACATCCAAAAAAATAATAGACCGTGCCCGATTGTTTAATAAGTACCTGATTATTTGGTGTTGGCTGCCGTTTTTGTCGCAGAGGAGCTGTCGGTGGTATTTGGTGAGGTGTAGATGGTGTGAACCAACACCCAGCACCTCCTCCTAGTATGGACATGTGCTGTCGGGATAAGAAACAAAAATTTATATGCTATATATTCCATGTTCGGAGCAAAAGTTTAACATTTCGTCTGATAAAATATAAGATGACTAAAAATTTGCCATACAAAAATTATCACGGCGACATACTTGCGTTATGGCAGAATTTTGGAGATTGTGGCTGCTCATAACAGTGGCGTGGCCACACACACTCTTGTCAAATGAAAACCACTTCCTTTCCTTTGCACTGCGGTTCAAAATAATTTTAACTTGCCAGTACGCAGAAAATTCTCATTGTAAATCTGAAACATTTGTTTATAATGTTGAGTTATTTGCGTGACATATTATATTACATATACAATAACAATAATTCTTAGAATAGTTATGTGTTTGTTTACATTAGTGCATATTGTGTCATAGATTTTATAGTGATATTCTCTGCAAAACCTCAAATTTTAATTATTTAAATTAAGCATATGTTTTTTTAATTCATTCATAAAATGGTGTAGCAGGATTACTATAATATATATATATATATATATATATATATATATATATATATATATATATATATATATATATATATATATATATATATATATATATATATATATATATATATATATATATATATATATATATATATATATATATATATATATATATATATATATATATATATATATATATATATATATATATATATATATATATATATATATATATATATATATATATATATATATATATATTTTCAAATCGTGATGTAGTTTTACGTTTAAATTTAAGTATATATATATATATATATATATATATATATATATATATATATATATATATATATATATATATATATATATATATATACTTAAATTTAAACGTAAAACTACATCACGATTTGAAAAAAAATGTGGTTAGATGAAAAATTCCACTTCATTGAAATAATCAATATTATGATTCAACCTTTAAGGTCAGTTCAATTATAATTATGTATGTTCATGACACGCTATAAAACCAATGTACTTACGTTTTATGTCAATTAAAATAAATTAAGTCAAATTTCCTTTAAACCAAATTATTGAGTGTAATATATTGAATGGAAAATATTTTTAATCAGGAAAAATTACATATACCAATTAGAGATTCTTAAGTTTTAGATTTCCTCAGGTCCCCGGAGTCGAGGCCCAAATTTTTAAAAAATCGATCAATAATCTACTGTTTCCTTCACAAAACTTTTTATTGGTCGGTAAAATTCGGAAGACTTATTTCTTATTGCTATTCCACTGGTTTTGCATTTTATATATGCTTGTCGGCAAATATTTTTTATTACAATTCATTACTATATATCTGCTAGTAAATAATATGGATATGGATCATTTTTTTTAAGTGTGCAATTCACTATACAAATTTGAAATCAAAGTCTCAAAGTCTCCGTCTAATTATTTTAAGTCATAAAGACACAAAAAAGTCTTAGAATTCCCAGAGTTGTTTTTCTTGTTTGTCTCGGTACCGAATTTTCAATACTACAAAATTATGGAATTTTTGATTGAAATGTGAATTATAGAATTACAGAGAATTCAAAATCTATATGAATCTTACAGATATGAAACAGTAATGACATACATATATTAACCACTCAAATATGACATTTGATATCTCGAGACGTTTATCATACATTTATCTCATTGATAGAAGAATATCCATTTATCATATGTAGTTCCAGCTATGAGAAAACTTGATGAAATACAGAAAAATAAGGGAAAGTCTATTTGTACTTGAACAGAATTTAATATCGATACGTATTCGAGTTGTTACATTGCAGATGTCAATAATGTAATGGCAATATACTGAATTAGTGTTATTTTGGTATTGGTTTCGGAAATCGATAATTGAAATAACACATACAATAACATTTGAAACGAATTAGTATAATCAGCGAGTTAAAATAGACTACCTTTTAGCTGATTATTTACAATACATTCCTTTGAAATTAAACGTCATTATATTGATTAAAGCACTCAATCGTATCTCATTAGTACACAATGTGAAAGTTGACCTCAAAATGATCATTTAAAATTGAAAAAAAAATCATCATTTACATTCCCCTCCATGCATCGAAAATTAAATAGGTCGTAAAATTGAAATTTATTTCCAATACTAATTTAAACCAATCTTTCAAATGAATATATTGTAATTGCTCATTTGTTTCAGAAAGTTGTCATACACTGTTTAAATGTAAATTTTTTTTTTTTTTTATACATGGCAATAATAATCTAAAGTAAAAACATTCAATTGTTTTTTTTTTTGTTTGAAATATTATTTATTTTTATTGTACTTACTTGATTTCGTCAATAGTGTTTATATTATACATCCAAACTATTACTATAAAAAAAAATCTAGGTGAAGCCTGTCATTCAATTAATATGTAAATAAAATAGCTGTCTCCATCCAAAGAGAATGTTACACACTAGATTTGTTTACGGCGGTCGCTTCGAACGCGCCGCGTCTGTCAGGACGATCCTCGCACAAATGACTTGCGTGCACGAAATGCTAATTCGGTCACAATGCAACCGCAGGCTCGAGATATTCTATTTTAGCATAATTAGTCATTTTGGCGGTCGAGCGCGCAAAGGTTATCGATAGCCACATCTGACATTTGCGGGGGGGGGGGCGTAATCGTCGAATGTCAACAATGAGACGTTTGACAGCTGGCGGATTTACCTGGGAAGCGCATCGGCATGGACGAGAGTGCGCCAATCCGCGGGCAAACGTCACCGAGTTGCGGATCGCGGATCGCGGATCGCGGATCGCGGATTGCGGGTTGCGGGTTGCGGATTGCGAGGTACGAGTACGAGATGCGAGACGAGAGCAGCGGCCGGTGACGTGCGCGCCGTGACGTCACGAGGCGCAGGCGGGGCGGGGCGGGGCTGCGGGGCGTGAGGGGGGCAGGTGGCGCGGGGCCGCCAGGCCGCACTCGCCCGCCGCAGAACGACAACTGCACCATGCGCATGCGCACACAATCACACGCACACGCATACACTCACGCAAGCGCCGCCAAGCGCACGCTCACACAAACGCACTTGCGCTCGCACGCCATCACGCGACACGACGCGACACGACACACCTACTCGCCTACCCGCCCACACATCCGCCCGTCCGCCTACACCCCACTTCCTCTCGTACATTCCAATTTTAAATTTAGCTCCCAAATTATTCTTTCCAGAATTCAACGGCATCAATTTTCAAAATGGATTTGCTCGACCTTTCAGCTTTCGATTTGTTTTGTTAATGAACGGTGCATCGCAGGACACTTTTCTAGGAGCGTTTCAACCTATGGTGACTTTGGGATTAGCTTAAACAATAGCATGAGGATCATTTCAGACTTATTTCACAGGGTAAACGGGTTACATCCAGTGATGTGCTGCTATCGGTTCGCACCAGCTCTGTCGAGCTGGTTGCTAAAATAATTTTGGTTCAGAAAGCTGGTTCTTAAAATACGGATTTTTTTTTTTTAATTAACGTAATTAGGAGATGGAATTTTCACACGATCACAATTCTTTGTCCGATTTGAATATGAATTTATGTAATGTAAATAAATAATTTTGTAATGTATGATAAAAATAAAAACTATTTTTTTTTTTATTTCAAAATTTTCCTTTTTAATTTGAAAAAAATATATATAAAAATGGGGGGGCGGGGAGCGTTTGCAAATGTGCGAACCGGTTGATAGAATTTTAGCAGTACATCACTGATTACATCCCAAATGTGAATCGCTACCAGTATAACCGCCGCAACGAAAATCGCTCACGCGGATCTTGCTCAGATATTGCCCAACAAATGTTTTTTTATTTTATGAAATTTGGACAGTTTTCTATACGGTATGGGGGATGGACGAATGAGCGACTGGCATGTTAATGCACGTGTTTTATTTATGACAGCTGAAGGCAGAGTGAGATAGCTAACTCCGAGCACAATCGAGTTGGTCCCCACTCGCAGGAAGGTGACCAAACTCGACCATGTCGTATAGCGAGTCGCCACAGTACATTATATGGACGTATTCATACTCCATTCGCGCATGCCATTTACGCATTCATGCGCGTCCATATATAATGTATCAAAGAATACTATCCGCACTTGCATGACACCTGCAGGATACGGATCGTGCTGAATAGGTATGAACAAACCTTAATACCTTAGATTTATGGATTTATTTTTTCAAAATATTGTTCCCCCTTGAAAAAATTTGAATTTGTCGCTGTTCTTAGCGAGGAGGATTTTTTTACTGGTTTCATTAGAGTAGTTTCATCTACTTGGGGGAAATATTACAGTCATTGAGTTGTGCGATAGTCATGAAATATTTTTTCTACCTGTACCCCTGAGTTCGGCGCGCTCCGTTTTATCGATTTGCAATATCTCGAGACTCGTTTTCTCAACTTTTCGTCTGCTTAAATAGAAGTTTGTGTATTGTATACAAAAATTGTGATCATTCATAGATTTTTAAGCTATTAACACACCTTAAAAATATTTAAAAATAAATTCAAGTTAATGTTTGTCTCTCGTAAATAAGTATTTCACTATGTAAAACATGTTCGTATGCGTTTTGTTTATATACAAACTCAACGACGAAATACATAAATAAAGTTGAGATAAACAGTCTCGAGATATTGCAAGTTGGTAGAACGAGGTAAACCTCTTGAGTTGAATAATAATTCATAATTCGAATTAACGAGACTATTGTGTTTTTGGTATACCTGGTAGTATTGTGAGAACAGTTGTCAATGTGCCTAGTGTTGTGTATCGTCTTTTAATATTCCTTATTTTATTTACGATGACTTCACGTGGCCAAGCGACCCAAGCGGCTTCAGGGGACTCGGCACCCACCGTTTTATTTCGTAGACGAAGCAATCAAGTAATTTTTTCAAATTACAGTTCAAAATCCTATTTCTTTGTTCTATGTCAAAATACAACATTATGTTATATACGGTACTCTCGTCCATTTAACTTCTGGAAATTGTTTATCCAAAATTTAAGATTCCCAGAAACCTGCTACCAAATGTCTTCATAAATAAACCTCTTTTTACCACCAGTGTTTTTAGAAAAATTTAAGTGGAAGCTAAATGGTAACATGTTCTTAATTCGTAGTGAAATTTAAATCTTGAATTTTAACGGTATCATTTACTACCCCCGAAAAAATTTAACATCGTAATGAATTATATTTCATCGTGTATTTAATTAAATTATATAATAATTTTCATTATTTCAGAATAAATCAGGATCTGCTAGTTACGAATCTTCAGATGACATGTGGGACGATAGAATATTGACAGATGTGTATGATCGAGCAGTTAATATTGCCCGCGAAGATGTTGCCAAGAGACTGGCAATGAACACCAATTCCATTAAAGGTTTGATAAATCCAGAATTGCCATAACACTAAATATGTATATAATAAACATTTTTATGTAAAATTCTTATATGTAGATACAAAAATGCACAAAAAAGAATTTGATGTAAATAAGAAAAATAAACAAGGTGGACGTGCAACCAAAAGACAGTGGAAGGTCGGTTCTGAATGTAGAGCTGTATATAGTGAAGACGGATTGGAATATGAAGCAACTGTGATATATATTGACGGTGACAATTGTATTATTTCATATGTTGGTATGTAATTAATAAGAATTTGTCTATCCGTATTTCACCAACTTTGAAATGTAAAATGGGGTTTTTGTTAAAGGTTACAATAATGAGGAAGAAGTTAAATTTGATGAATTGAAGCCGTCTTTAGGCAAATACCAAAGACTAAGACAAGCTCTGGAAGCAGAAGATATAAACTCTAATGATGATTGTGAAGAAAATTCTATAAATGGATCGTCTAACAATTTTAGCGAAGGTAAGCAAGCTCATATTATACATACATATGTGCTTTTGTCATCCTTGAATTTAAATGTGAACTGATACATATTTATTTTTATTATAGGAGAACTAAAAAATAACGCTAAAGTAAACTGTGTTAACAAATCAAAATCCAAAAAAAATAAAAAAAGCAATGTTGGAAATGAATATGCCTTACCTTCTTTATCGTCGTTTCAGTTCCCTTCATTTTCTCCAAGTGCAGACTTAAATGGTCATGTAAGTTAATTAATAAACGTATACTAATTTTTTCCAAGATGTGTGTATGTTTGTATATACAATGAAGATGTGTACATGTATAATTTGTAAAAATGTACATACATTATTATCATTTTGTTTTTAATGCAGATACCTCTTCCTCCACCACCACCATTTTTCTCTGCGACTGGTGACAATGCATCTCAAAATGACCAATCATTGTCAGTGATGCTCATCAGTTGGTATATGAGTGGATATTATACAGGTTTATACCAGGGACAAAAAATGTAAGTCAGTACAATTTAGTATTATCTCAAATCGGTGTCCAAATGTGATACCCAATCTCTTCAATTTTCAGGAAGCGCAGCCAAGATGATTAAATTTAAAACGGAAGATCTTATGTATTCTCGATAATTATTAAGTATTGTATTTAATTTACTGATTATAATTAAACAGGAAGTTTTCACATATTTAATTTTTCTTTTATTTTATATATTACATTAAGAAATCGAATTTTTTTTTTTGGAGAACGTTACTCATGTTTTTTAGCATGCAACATTTGCATGTATGCACTTGATTTTTGAATTCTACAGTTAAGTAGAAGGTATACTTAACCCTTTGCCCGCGGCCGTCTTCTATGGAAGCTTTGCGCGACAAGTCTGTAGCGCGGCCGTCTTCCATAGAATTTCTGAACTTTGCACGGGATTATGGGCCTTATATGCGCCTATCTCAACTGTTTTAAGGTTCAAAATTGGTTGAATATATTACTGAGAGTTGAATGTCATCTATTCAATTTGCTTAAAATGAATATATACCAGTAAAAATTAGTTTTTTGTGGAACCATACTGAAACCTCGTTTATGTGACGTCACGTCTGTTGAACAATGGCGACGATACGTCTCAATTGTATGAAGAATGATTGTTTGACAATTAAGCCAAAACTACGAGATATATTATGTATTTTATTGTTTAAAATAATACTTTGTGTTAATTAACATATCTGGTTACTTGAGTAAATATTAAAATCTGTATTTAAGGTCGAAAACTCGATTGCCAAATTCGCGAAAAAGGTGCCACGTACAGGGCTTGTTCGCTATATTTATTGCCGCGGGCAAAGGGTTAAAATAGTAAGTATATGTAAAGGTAAAAATATTTGAGGTTGTATTAAATAAAATTAAATAGTTACTTTTAAAAAGTTTATTGAGTAAATAAAATAAAAATAAATACAATCACAATTTAGTCACTAACCAATGTGAGCATTTTTGAAGCTTTTGGTAGTTACTGGATTTCTATTGCTTGAATGTATCAAATAATTTGCTTGCCACACAGCTTTACATTCGTCGTTGGTTTTCATATCTACTTGCAATTTTTCCCAAAATTTCTTTTTTGGATTTAATACTTCATCGGCTTGCCCATTTTCATATCCTAGAAATTAAAAATCACATCAAATTATATGTACCTTTACATACTTAAAAGGAGTTCTAAAATATATTGACTATTCTCCCCATCTATCTATAAGTTATTATTATTAAAATCGTACCTTCAACGACAATTTTATCTCCTGGATTACTTTCGGCGGGAGGAATTAATACTTCCACTTGCTTGGGATCCCCACTAAAGCCAATACGATAGATAAATAGTTACATATTAGACGTTATAAACTGCTGCAGTTTTTATTACTGTTTGTGTACTTACATTGACGCACATAGCACCATTCCTTTGGATTCAACTCCTCTCATTTTAGCAGCTTTTAAATTACAAAGCACAATTACACTTCTGTTTTGCATTTCTTCAATCGGTACATGATTAACTAAGCCACTAACGATCTACAAAAACACACATTTCATTCTTCAGAGCATGGATTAATATTGAACAGAAATCAAATGTAAACGTACAGTTCTAGGTTGTTCTTCTCCAACATCAATTTTTTCAACATACAATCCATCGGCGTCGGGATGTTTCATAACTTCTACAATTTTTCCTACCCTGATGTCCAGTTTGTGCGGTAAACATTCAGAATCAGCAGTAGCATTAGCAACGACCTCTGTAAAAAATTTCACCTTTATTTATGTCTATTTTTAAAAAATAAGTACCAAAAAATTTTACAATGAAAAATGCTGACTTTTATTTTCCTTAGGGTATGCATTTGCAGTTAATTCTTTCAAAGATGTCTGGCTAAATATTTCCTGAATAACTTTCAAAAGTTCGTTGATATCTGCTTCTACTTTTTGTTTTAAATCACCTGGATGCACATCCTGTTTGGCATATGCCGTTTCTAACTCTTCAAAATTAGAAAATAACATATTTCCACCATTTGCTTCGGTTCTATTGATAATGAATTCTGAAAACAATAAAATCATAAATTTAAAATTCTATAAATTAAATTAAATATATGTTTATAAGTGGTAACTCACGTTTTCCTTTTAGAAGTGGAAATAAGACATGTTTCGTAAAAGATAATACACCATTATCGTTGATGTTTCCTGGCTCACAGAATGCTTTTTTAATCTTTTTCTTTACTGCAGCTGGTGGATCTAACAGGTCTATCTTACTGTCTTCTTCTGACGATGACATTTTTCCACCTGTCAATCCAGGCACTGAAATTCAATAAATAAAACTTCAGTAATATAATTTCCGCATCATATTTGAGTGAATACGTTTTCAACAGAAATATTAAGTACCCATTGGATTCATAAGATGAACTCTTTTAGCGTAACCAAGAGCTGGAAGATATTTTTCAGCCAATGTGAATATTTTCCTTTGATCGACACCCCCGAATTGGGCATCGACATGTAAATATTCTTCATCTAATGCTTGTAAACCTACAAATCAAATACTTTTAATATAATGGACCTTTACTAAATCAACAAACATGCATCAAACCACCACATCACGGTAAAAACCTACCAGGATATAACAAACCACTTAAAAGTGGATGATCCACTTGCTTAACTACTTCTGCTCCAGCTTTCTTGGCATCATGTTCGGTCATAAGAGAACTAAGGCGGTAGACATCCAAGGTGTATTCTTTAGAAAGCTGATAATCAGTTCCTCGAACAAACCTAAAACGTGTTTCATTTATAAATTACAATCGAAAACATGCCTGTAAAACTTTCACATAATATTTAGAACAATATAAGTATACTTTAATCTTTCTAAGGAAACCCCAATAGCCGTCAACATTGCTTTTATCATTGATTCATAATACAATGTTCTATAAGCTAAGAGATTCCATGGTGCTTTCATGTTGTCAAGGTAAGCATGCAAATCAGCCAATAGAACTGTTACCTGTAACATAAATTGAATGCTTATAATATTATATTAAAACATTTCAGTTCGATAATACAATAGTTGATGAGTACCATTATAGACAGTAGGTAGATGAATACCATTATAGATTATTTTGCAAATAAAAAAACTACATTCTTTTAATTTGGTTTTTTTGATTATAACTATTCTTATGCAGCAAAAATTCAAACTTTTATATCGATTGACATCGAAATTAAGTTAATTTTTCTGAGAATTATATCTACATATATACTATATAAATAAGAATGTTTGTTTGCATATTCTTCCTTTGTAAACATACTTTTTAATTCGGTTTATATAATACTATCTCATAGTACTCTAGCTTGAACTGTAAACTGAAAAGTTCGAATTTTTACATTTTTTCTCAAACTTTCGCCCACCCTAACAACCCAATACCAATATTTCAGCAATCAAATATGTACTCTTAATATATATTACTTGTTTTCATTTATGAAACAAAATATAACTAACATTGCATTCCGCTTGCAAGAAATCTGCTATTTTCAAAATGGGTACAAAATAGGCAATATGAGGCTTTCCAGTAGTCGCCGTACCCCAATATATGGAGACATCTCGAGTTTTCAATATTTCATTCAATCGATCTTCTCCCAAAACCTGAAAAAAAAAATATTATTTTAATTTTCGGATGAAGTTCCAAATATAACTTTTTTCCATGTGACCCAGTTTTAAAAATATCATGATGTACATAGTAAAACAACTGGTTCAATAGTAATTATTCTGACGCAATACTTAAAAAAATCGATCATGGCTACAGGTGCAATAATGTGCAATTAGAATGTTTCGACAATTGTGCAAAATGAATAACCTCTTGCAAATGGCGAGTGATGAGATGTTTCTTGGTCTGTTGTTGTTCGGTGAGTTGACTCGGCGAGTCGGCCATCGCGAATCAGTCGCTACCGACCCTCGCCAAAGAGCGATGCGACGGCGAGTGACACAACTGCCAGCTGCACCCAACACGAAGACACGTGTGCCGGCACTCTCATCGACGCTGCTGCCAACTGCTATATCAGTGACACACTTTTGTTGCTGTCAACTTGTCCTCTCTTTTTACAAACCTCTTTTATGTTTCACTTACGATTATTCATGAAATTACACCTACCAATATTTGCGCTTTTGTAAAAATATTACAACTTAAGACATTATATTTTAAGAAGACCATCTAACTAAAATATCACGCATCAAAAACCAGGGAATTCTGTGAGTTTCGTATGTGAAAGTATTGCTAAAAACGAAGATCATGTGGGGGTTGTCACTGTATATGATTATTTCTCGATTTTGTTATCCTTGTATGTATTTTAAGTCCAGTGGCGGCTCGTCTATATGGGCTGCGGGGCTACAGCTTCCCAGATTAGTAAATATTCATGCTATTTTTGCCGTCCATATGGGCTGCAGGGCTGCAGACATCCCAGTATAGTACATATGCATGCTATTTTTGTCTGAATTTGATCATCGGTATGGTCAACGAGCTGCTAAAGCCCGATTAATCTCTGCAGCCCCCCCCCCCCTCTATGAATTCTTACGAGCCGCCACTGATTTTTACCCATTATTTTAAATGTATATCTAGCGGATTATTACGTAAATTGCGATCGCGCGCACGACAATCGTTACCACTAATATTGCGAAAGTTATCGTTAGTACAATATTTCGCGTGATTGAATTTTGGGTGCCAGATGTTCCGTGATTAAGATTTTAGTGAGGTACGCGAGATCGCTTTTTGCGGAAGAATCACCGAACGCATATATCCGTAACCGAACCATCTAGCCATTATGTAATTATCATTATGGCCATATATGTAATTCGAAATAAATACAGGCCGTATACGAAACTCAGAAATTATTCCTTATATGCAGTGGTGTCGCCCCTATTTTGGAACAACGGGTTACAAAATTAAAAAAAATATATGTATTTTGAAAATATATCCATATCATTTTTTTTCGTCCAAGGCACTATTACATGAAAGTTCATTAAATTTTCAAGATTTGTATAATTTTTGACAAAAATTATATGAATTTTTAGATTAAATAACGGGTTTCCGGAAACTTTTGATTTTTAACGGGTTTCCGGAAATTCATGGAAACCATTAGGGTGACACCACTGCTTATATGTAGGTATTATAATCTAAATATAAAGTTCTAAAATTGTTGACTACTTAGTTAGATGTTAAGTTAATTGGCGTTAATGTATGATTTTAATCCAAACGGTAAACAGCCTCAGAGTTCTTCTGCCTTGTTTAGCTTTGAAAAAAGAACGGTGAGCTGGAAAACTTAAATTTCTCAATTTTCTAATTAAAATTAAATAGAAAAAAATGGGGTTTGCAATATTGAGACTATAATTTGGTAGTCTATGTGTAATATATATGAATGTATTCGATTTTCCGAAATATTTACTAAAGAAGAATACTTTTTAAAAGGGAGTAATTTAAGCCATTTACATTGTATTATGAGTAGAGGTAGGACCGGAAGCGTGCCGTTTATTGTTTAATTGTTGTAAATCCTTTGTAAAAAAGGGTCGGCAAACCTTTAACAATGCATTTACAACATTTGAACAATATACAGCCCCCTCAGGGTCCGGGCTTTAATTATGAGACACAAAAATTCCCATCAATTATTTGCATTCTGGTTACTTTGAAAATCGTGAAAAACTCTCATTTCATTTTAAAGTTGTGACGGAAATTAAATTTCATATTATTCTTTGTATTCCTTCTAGCGATGTATTATCAAAATGCAAATAAGATATTTTCCTGTCAGATTATTATTATTCAATTCAATTTATCTATCTCAATCTATTTGTGTAATTGATTTAAATGATTTATATTTATTTTTAAATGAATCTTGCTACTTCTCGAAGGCTTGCCCTAAATGTTTAAACATCCACTTACAAAATTATGTATATGTACCCTTATATATTATTGGATAGTCTTGCGCTCTGAAATAGAAGTATTTCACAAATATTAAAAAAAGGTAATTTATCAATATGTAACATTTATTTAAATGTAAATAAATATCTTATAATTTAAATCATACATTTACATGTTTCTTTTTACACATACCTCAATCAAAGTTATTGTTACAATAAATTCATTACATATGTACATGGCATGGGTTCAAACCATTTTATTGACATTATTATCTTAAACACAAAAAACATTTAACAAATCTGAAACTTTCTAAAGCCAATTGCACAAATTTAATATATAATTAAATGTTTCATTGTTTAAAAAACATCGCATAAAATCGTTTTCAAATATAGTCTATATAAAATATATACACACCCATAAATCTGATTCAATAAATAAAAAAATCCTACATTAAACAGGATCTAAGACATGTCAATTTATATTTTCAGAAATCGTCAACAGCATTCAGATCCACAGATAACCGCAAGTATATTTTACTTTTAATATCATAAACCTCCATTAACATTAAAATACTCAAAACCGTTTTTGAGAATTTTGCACTAACTGGTTCAATAATGCAAAACCGTTAAGAACATAATAAACGACTTTTTTGTATATGTTTACTTATGTATAGTATGACTAAATATTTAAAAGTACATATATCTTTATCTACACAAGATTTTGAATAGTTCATATAAATTATCTGTAAACATACTTTCCAAGACAGTTTTCCAGTGGATGAAAACAATAATTTATTAAATATACCAATATTTATTAATATTATAGTATGTTTCAGTCTTATCCACCTCATATTATATATAATTGAATAAGAAAAGAAATAATTCGTTGAATATTCCAATTCAGTTTAGATTTTAAGCGCATAAAATTGTGTAAATTATAAAATAATATATGTCTATAAATTAATATATTTTGTTTTTGCTGTATTCCACGTTCATGAATTAAAAGCTCCATAATGAATATGAGTGATAATTATTGAAGAGGTAATAAATATGAATTATTCTACAACACAGAAAATTTGTTTGTAAATATATTTAAAAAATGATATAAAAGCAACATGGGTATTAAGTTTTGATCTTGTAAATTTGATTGAAATATCCAACTTGAAATTATTACATTTATATTTTCATATTTCTTTTGTTAAAATTTATACCCATATTCAAAACAATAATAATCATGTATATGTATTACAGCGAGTCAAACAAAAATAAATAATATAAGTATTATATCATATTCCTTAATATTCTCATCTTATTTGCTAATTTGTACATTTTGTAGAAATAATTTAGTATTGTTTAAATTATCACAAATTTCATGTATTTATTTTATTAATGGCAAGGAGTTGAATTAAGTAATTACTAGTCTTATGAATTAAGAATACCATTACTATTTAATTATTTAAAATATCAATTTAATCTCATATAAAAATCTATATTCACGTAATTACACATTTTAAATAAAATCCTTTTCGGTAGATTGGTTTTAAGTTGACTGAAAATTTAACTGAAAGTCTATTCAGTACCTAAACGACATTTTCGCCTTTTTTTTTAACGTTATAGAATTACTATATAGTCAGATATTCAGACAGTCAACACAGTAACGTAAACATAATTTAGCATATTTAGGTCTAATAGACTTTCAAACTAACAGTTAATAAATTATTTAATATAGCTTTAAGCTGATTTAAAATGACAATTTCGATCAACATTTGTGATTGGGGAAATAATATGTAGGAAATAAATTAAAAAATCAGTAAGGTCACAACATTTTTCAAAATATGAGGACTGCGTGGTTTAAGTAACGTGTAAAAAAATCTTACTTCCAAGTTACCAAACTAAAATAAAAACTGCTGGTTTTCTCCTTCGTCATTCAACAACAAATCACACAAATGAAATTCAGTACAATTAGTCTTCTTATATTAAGTCTTTTCAAACTAACGTACTAAGCTCATGAGGATCCGGATGTGGGTGACTGAGATCAAGAGTTGCAGGTGGTACACCCGGTGGACTTACAGATCCAGAGGCAGGTGGTCGAGGAGGTCGTGGCGGGCGAGTAGATCCACCCAAATCACCTGGTGTGGGCGGAGTACTTGTTGGTGGCCTTTAAAATTAAAAACAAAGTTTAATGTCAAATCTTTCTTAATACTGAGGATCGTGACCTTCATAAGAATGTCAAATATGAGACTAAAAATGAACACTATGAAGTTAATCTAATACAGATGTAAAATAATTAAACACGTAACAAAATATGTTCAATAATGATACCAGAATATGTTCAATAATGATACTAGAATATGTTCAATAATGATACTAGAATATGTTCAATAATGATACTACAATATGTTCAATAATGATACTAGAATATGTTCAATAATGAAAAGTACTATTCAAATACACATAAAACAAATTATATATTACCTGATGATATATGGTCCCTGGTGAGGAAGTATAGTAATCGGTAAATGATTATAAGCTGTACTGCTTGTCGTATTGTGAAAAGTCATACTAGTTCCAAGAGTAGCATTCCCAGGAGATGATATGTGTCCATTTGACGTCAAATAGCCATTTCCAGTTAAAGACGACACTGACTGAGGTGTTCCAATATTTTGATTGCTACTTAAGACTGGCTGATCAACTACTTGAGACTGCGAATGCATTGCTTTCACTGCATTCGTTTTTTCTTTTTGCCACACAAAAACATTGTGCACCATTGCACAGCCACAAAATATAATACCTAATCCTATAAATACACTTGTGACAATTGCTGGTGTCGAATGAAATTGTATGAAAGTGTACAATATAATCCCTGAAAGATAAATTATTTTGTTTTAAAACTCATATTGTTTTATATCAGAATAGAATTATTAAAAATCATGTTATTACAAACCTGTTAAAAACACTGGAATAGAGATAAAAAATCCTCCCACTGCACAAACTCTGGTAACAGCTGACTTTTGGAGATACTTGTTAGTTCTATAACAAAACAATACATTGTTTATATTTTTTTTCAGGAGATGGCACATATATATACAGTTGATGAGAATCAAAGAAAAGATTCAGATCAATTAAATATTACAAAATAATTTTTTTATAAAGAGATGTGTTGAAAAGAGGTGAGGTGAAAAATACCAAATTATATGGTGTTCTATAGAACACCAGATAAACCAATGTTCTAAATAAAATAGACAATGGAAACCAATACAAATAATAAAAGCACATCGGATAGTAGTTGACATCCTTAGAAATTCTTATCAGGGATTTAATCGCGGGGAAAATTTTGCGCGTTCTTATATACTGGATATTTACAACGAAGAGTATTTCAGAAAGTATGCGCCCGATTCCACAGACCCAAGTGTACTAGGCTGCACGCGAGCATGCTTTCAGGAATGTACAACGAGATAACTGGTAGAACTCGAAAAAGGAAAAAAAAACTTGCAAAACCAGTATCTCGTGAGGTCTTATCGAATGAGCAAGGCCTCTCCCTGCGCTGCTTCCTCTCACTATTGACTAGACCCGACGTATTCTCAAATTGCGTATTCGTCGTAGCGTAGATGTATGACATCAATATTTTCAAATTGTGTAATAGCTTGCTTTGCCAGTCGGTGACCCCTGTAAATAAATATGTATAACGTTGCTGCTGCTGTGTTGCTTTAAAGCATACACTGAGTAACTATTCTGATGTAGTATGGTACTTCTAAATTATTTGTTAAATCAAACGTGTGGGTCAATAGCATACATTTTTTTTATCACTAAAGGAAGTTCTAAAGTAGATACAGATACAGTAACAGTCATCAAGAATATATTTTCTCCTCCTATTTTGAACGACACTACATAAGCCAGCAGCATAGCTCGGTCGTTAAGTTTCTGCTTAGCGTCGAGAGGCACCGGGTTCGATCCCTGGCCCGGGCCTCGAATGAAAATGAATTTTTCAGAGTATGCTGTTGGTCAGACCTGGATTTGTGACTCCAGGTTGATCGTTTTCTATCAGAGTTGGCCAATTTTCCTCTGATTTCATTGTTGAAACGGTTCCCGGAAAAAAAAAATTGGCTAAAAATCCTTCCTACCTGCTATGTCACCACTGTTTAGAAGTATGATTGATGTACAATAAAATTTATGTACAATTCATAGATGTTTCGTTAATTTGCGAGTTTTTCAGTGGGTCGTAATTCAACGACTTGTAATAAAAATGTTGCATTTGTAATTGTAATTGGCCAGGAAGGCCTTCCTGGTATGTATGTAAAAATAAAAATAAAAAAATATAGTGGTGCTACAATTAGGGATTGCAATACCGAAATTACCCAAACCAGCAGAATCGGTATTTGACTAAAAACAAGCCTTTGGTAATACCGGTACTAAAAAACGAAATACCGATAGTATCGATTTTTTTTTAATTCGTACATTTTATTTGTCCAAAACAATATCTGCATGGCTAAAAACTACGAAAACAACCGATGCGTATATAATTTGCATACGCGATATTGAGCGAGTTATTATTTTATAAATTGTTTTATTTTTTTTTATTTCGATAATACCGGTAGGGGAAATTTCGGTATTTTTGCAATCCCTAGCTACAGTGTGTGTTTTAAAAACGCTCGTGTAAATATTTAATATACCAATGGGCAATGATGGGAGTTTTGCCGGTAAACAAGTCCTTGTAGGGTCTTTCGCTAGGAAAATCATCGTAGTTGGACACAATATAACAGATCCTACGAGAGACATACTAAGAATTATTGATTGAACAAAAAATTATTTAGTCAAATATTCAAATGTGATTTTGGGATCACATAGATAAAAAAAAAAAACTAAATTTCATATTAAATACATATTGGGTATCTAAAGAAATCGTAAAACTCATTGATAAATTAGATCCTATTATGACGTGAACAAAAGCCTTAGTTGTTGGCAAATAAGTTGCTAGTTTCGGAGGAATCGCCACGAAAAACTGCAGAAAAATATCTACGTGAATAGCCACCTTAACTTGCGTACGTGAGCAAACAAATTAGACAGTCACGCAGTTATAACAAACGTCTAAAATTTAAGTAAACCTGAGAGTCAGCTATGCATACCTAATCAAATAGATCGTCACGCTCAATAATAAGATTGTTGAAAGATGTAACTTTAAGAGAGGCTCAAAGAAGGTGATCATGAAAAGATTCATTCGTGTAAAGATGAATGCACCGATGCAAGTAAACGTCGATTTGGCCGTACAAGTAGGTCATACGTGAACATAAATTATTACACTTACATATGATAATCTAATATATAATTTCGAAAGAAACTTTGTATGTAAATATATATGTATGTTTATAAGTATCTTTGGTTGAGAATTTCTTAAACAATACAAAGTTTCCATGGCGACAATTCAATTGGTTGAATATTATATTTTTTTCGATTCAAATAAACTAAAAAAAAAAAGCAAATGAATATTTATTATTTACTATTACATTCGCCATGTTTAAGCTGTTTATATTACAAATACTGAGCGAAGCCGGGTAAAACAACTAGTATTCAATATATATAGATTATATTTCGATAAAAAAAACGTATATAAAATTAAATATATAACCATATGTGTGAATTTAAGAAATCTAACCTGCTTATGCCCGCATAACTACATATGTATGGAGTATGGAGAATTGAAAAAAAAGTAGACAAAAAAATATTGCACGTCAATAATATTAAATTCAAAGTAAATTTATAAAATGTTTTTTGTGAGAAATTTTTTCCATTTTGCATTTAAATATGGTGTACAATACAGTTCATTTTTCGAGTCTTCATCAACTCAGAGTTTATGCCGCAAGGGCCACCGATTTGTATTATCAAAATTCAATTTCCCTGAGTAGACAATTAGGTATGTAGTTGTTTAACACGAAGTATGATAAAAGCTAAAATATGTACATATGTACATCAAAAGTCAATGCTTACTATAAATGTTGAGAAAAAAATGTCCTTTCGTTTAAAATTTGTAGTGTAGATGTGGATCAATGAAATTGACTAGCGTCAATAAATAAATAAATTGGTAATAAATAAAAAGAAAGAAAACTTTAAATGGGTAAAAGAAAAAATCGCGAAGAATTTCGCTCTTCGATGAATGACAAAGTTTAAGGGGTCAAAAATGCATCGATTGTGTTGCACAGGTATTTACGTTTTGGAATTCCTCGAGCTTGATTGTGCAAAAAAACATGCACGTTTGTAGATATGCTGTCGGATACTAAATTCTTTTCGGGAATCATATTGAGAAAAAATTGCTCGATGGTGGTATGAATTCTTTAACATATTTGTAAGGAATTTTAGCCCCACCTTCGTCATTATAAATTAAGTGTGGATGATCAAGAACAGGGCGGATGCGCGAGGAGAAACCCGTTTCAAAAAAACTATTTGAAGTCAATGAATCCATGATGACATTGACAGTTAATTTTGTTTTATAATCATTGAGAAATTTACATATAATGGACTAATCAAGGAAAATATATTTTTTCAATGTAATCAGGAATTGTTACAAACAACAAAACTGCAACAAAAAAGTTAAAAACCACCGATATTGGTATTTGTATGTAGGTGGTGAAAGTTAAAGGAAGTGCAAATTTGCCAATGGACTTAAATCAAAGCTTAGGCTCAGGGGCTTTCATTGTTATGTCATCGATTAGTTATAAGTAAGTCACCTTTTAGGCTTCGGTATATTATGACATTTTCACATACATATATGGCTTCATCAATAAGTGAGAGGCACACCATTTAAAGTGCTTAAAAAACACGATTTAGAATTTATTCTGGCGGGAAAATTTACCGCCAACGTCTACAATTAATCAAAGTTGCAGGTATAAAGCGCTAGTTCCCGCATCTGCAACAGGTACTGGGAGCGTTGCTAGACAAAATAAAACCTTTTTTTTCGATGATGCTCTAGAATGAAATTCAATAATGGAGGTATTTTAAGCTCTATTTAAGGGTTGTGTCTGCTTAGGAATGTAGTTTGTGGGTGCCAGAGGAACGTCCTTCAAATTGAACAATATTGATGTGAATTTAAATGAACGCTAGCGTATCAAATAAGCGCAATAATGCGATCAAGGTCGATTTGAAGTTGTATATTTTGGTTGCAATTCGATGGTAATGGACATGGCAATTGAATTGTCCATGGTTGGAATGAGACGGGGAGATAGCGGTAGGCACGCGGTCGCATAACAGTAAACCGACAGCAAACCAGCAAACCAGAAAACCAGCTATTTCATTTCCAACCACGGCGATTACATATCAAACCAATTAAATAGCAGCACACGTCATAAAATTATACAATAGACGGCATAAGGCAATTAAATTTTACAGAAAAAAACCAAAACGTGAACAGTTAGCTCAATGCTTTTTATCACATAAAACATAAAACTTATGAAATAATACATATTTCTAAAGAAGATGCTCAATTATTACTTTCTCCGATTAGGGGGATTTCTCTGAATAGGGGGAAAGTGATTATTATGAGTGAAAATATGGTCTAATTAAAGTATGTTTCAGTGAAATAACACACGCACATTGTTTATCATTGATAGCGATTATATGCATTGTTAGCCTTTCGAAAGAACTCCCGAGGTAAATTGCATGATCTGCAAATTGAAGTATTCGCATTGCGTCTTTGCACGGCGAAAGGGGGTACAAGAACAACTCGTGTGCGTCGTGTCACCCAATTTCAGCCATACGGAAATTTGAAAGGGTCAAAACCGGACAGGTGGTAACGGTGGTCGTTATCACCGGTTCGTAAATGGATCAAGAAATGGGGTGGGCAAATGAGACAAAAAATTGTAACGACTCGAGCCAATTTGCGGCGGTTTGCGAGACGGAGAGAACAAATGTTTTTTTCTCAACACGCGTGGACCAAACTTTAAAACTCAATCGCGAAGTAAAAGTAAGTTAAAGGCTATTTCAAATTCAAGGTGATCTTAGCTTCATTATGGAAATAAAAACAAAGTTTGCGGTCGTTCGTTCAACGTTCGTTGCACAAAAAATAAAGCTTAAATTCTTGTTACTCATATTACACGCAAGTACTACATATAATACACAGGTGGTTTGAATATAAACCAGATCTCATATCTTCAGTGCAAATCCGGAAAAAATCCGGTTCTAACCACTTTGGACGATCTTATAAGGGTTTTATAACAAAAAAGGTAAATAAGCCTCATAAGATGAGTAACAGATATTTTAAGAACTTTTGATTCCTGAGCGAACACGTTGGAGTAACGATTACACAATTTTTAGTTCTATCGAAAATACCCAAACCAGTTCGATCGGAATACATTAGCGTCAATATTATAACGACTAAAATTGAATAAAAAAATAGTGCACCTTGTCTTTGATGATATTTCATTTCATAATAAGCGGGATGTTAAAGATTTCGATTGAACTGGTGGGATTTACATATAAGAGTAATGCAATGTGATATTGACCTGCCGCCTATTCCAGCACTGGAGTTAACCAACTTGACTGCAAACAAGAACTGGATGGCACAGACGAGCAGACAGCACAAGTTGAGGGAGAGTGTGAGAGCGCACAAGGCCAGAGTCACTTCATACACGACTACATATTCGTCAGCGCTGATTATGGACACGGCCATCTGCTCGGCGCGGACCAGTTCGCGCACTTCAGAAGCCGACGCCGGAGATATCTTCAAAAGGAAGATCAGCGACAGCAACGCCAGCAGCAGACTGACGAGACACAGAAGACCCAGAGAAGTGAGCATCTCCTTGATGCCGGCTTCCTTGGAGCGATTCATGAATCTGGATACGTTGGCCGGGACCAAATTCGCAGGGGTGAGAGTGGCGAGGGCACGTCCTCCCCCAGTTCCGGCGACGTTCACTCTCAATCCGCCGTTGGGGAATTTGCCTTGGGGAGGTGCCAACCTTCCTCCGGGGCTCGCACTGCTTGAAGTTCCTCCCAAAGAATGTTTGGAAGAGTTGAGAGTGGAAACGTTCAGAGGCTGCTGTTGGGGTAGTCGCTGTACTGCGGTCACACTCAACTGACTCTGGTTCATCGATAGATTCGCATCCCGCCTGTTCACCGTGTTTTGATAGCGATGATGGGCGAACTGGTCTTGCTTGGCGGCTAGCTCTCGAGGAGTGACGTCGCCTCTGTAGTCGGAGCGGAAGTCCCTGGAGTGGTACTCGCTCCTGTGGTGGTCTATCCTGTTTCGGGAGGAGTCGCTTTTGGGTTCTGGGGGCTTCTGGGGGGCGGTTTCTCTAGGAGTCACGTCGCCTCCGTGAGGTTCGCGGGTGGCGTACTCGGAGCGAGGCTCTCGGTAGACGAGCTCGGCGCGGACATCTCCCTTCGCGTCCGTCCTGGGTCCTAGGCCGTCGACGCGGTTGCCGAACTCCCGGTTTCCGGGAGGTTCGGTCTTGAGAGGAGCTTCTGCAGGGGCGTCGCCGGAGGCAGTGGCGTCTCGCTGAGCGGCCATTATCCTCGTCCCGTTGAGCGGCGCGGTCGCCAGAATGTGCTTCAGCATCGCTCGGGGCGCTGAGGCGGGCCGGGGCCGCGGCCGGGGCTGCGCATCTCGTCACGGCGGTGCTACACTCGAGAGCGTTCGAGCCGCTCGCCCCATGGCGCAGCCCCACTCGTCCGTCGCAAGCGAGCGCGACGCCCGACCCACCGACTCCGACTCGCGACTCCGGCAAAACCAGTTGGCGCCCCACCATTCCACCATTCCACCATTCCACCATTCCACCATTCTACCATTCTACCTCTACCTCTACCTCCACCATTCCACAGTTCCACCGACCGACGGCAACGGTCTCCGAGATGAAGCTCCAGTGGCTCTTAACTGTAGTTCTGCGAGCTACTGTTTACATTTTTGTTTACCCTTTGGCAATCAAGCAATTTGGCAATTAAGATGTGTAAAATACATTTGTTTGCAGATGATACATTGATATATATAATTGGAAAGAATGTTGATGTAATGTCTGAGATTTTAGATATAGAATTAAATTATGTGAATGACTGGTTGTGTGAAAATAAATTAAAGTTGAATGTGAATAAAACAAAAATGATGTGGTTGAATGGTAAAAATAAAAATATATTGAATGAAATTAGAATTGATGATAAGTTAATTGAAAAAGTTGAAATATAAAATACTTAGGTGTATACATAGATTCAGGACTAAATTTTAAAATGCACGCTGACTATATAATAAAAAAAATGGCTAGTAAAGTTGGTGTATTATGTAGATTAAGAAATATTTTAAGTAAAAAAAGTAAAATTTTAGTGTTTAATTCAATTGTCTTGCCACATGTGGTTTATTGTGCCACTGTGCTTAATTTGTTTAGTGGCCAAGATTTAGAAAAAATGCAAAAAATACAGAATAAAGCTATGAGAGCTATTTTGAATGTGAGTAGATTTAAGAGTATTGGAAGTATGTTAGATGAATTAGGATGGATGAGTATTAGAATAAGTCTAAATATTAGTACATTGTCTTTTGTTTATAAGTTAGATCATAAGTTATTACCTAAGTATTTTGATGATTATATAATAAGGAATAGAGATAAACATAGTTTTTATACTAGAAATAAGGACAAACTAGTTGTAAGTAGAGTAAGAAAGAATAAGACGGCTGGGGGTGTTTTTCACAGGGGTGTGCTCATGTATAATGCCCTCCCTGAGTGCGTCAGGTCTGCTAAAAACATGGATGCATTCCTGCGAGGTGCGAAGAGACACCTCTGTGAGGGACAGTACATATAAGTTAATTATAAATTTTAGAGTTAAGTATAATAATTAAGATGTATTTTTTAATTAGCTTGATAGCTAAAATATATATAAATAAATAAATAAATTATTTGAGACTAGTGTTGTGCCCGATTAAATATTATCGCATGCGTTATGGCATATTAAGATATTAATTAAAAAAAAATTACAAGAAATGTGTCGGTTCTGTGTTCGATCCACTCCCGGTCGTATTTTTTTCAAATAGCTTTAAAATATATTTAACTAGCTGAACCCCGGCATGCGTTGCAATGCCATAATAACACATGCAATTCCCGTTTCCGTTCCCGTTCTCGTTCTCGTTTCCCATTTGTTATGCTGCGTACGGACCAAACCAACGACGATTTTGGTCCAACGTTTTAACCAGCAGGATAAAACCAGTAGCGTACAAAATATCGAAATAAAAATTAAATTTAAAAATTGAAATCAAATATCAAAATTAAAAATATTATTATATTAAAATTAAATTCAAATATCAAAATAAAATTATAATCAATATATTAAATTTAAAATAAAATATTGAAAGTTAAAACAGAACATGCCCAATTTAAATAAATTTTCGAGATTGACTTAAAATTATATCATCAACAATCACATACAGGTAATCCTCGACTTTTGTTTGTCGAAGATCTTTTGACTTACGTAGATACGCACTAAGATCGAAAAAAAAATCAAAGAATTATTATTTTTACTTCCCCGTAATGCGCAGTTACTGAGAATATATCATGTGTTAGTATGGGTGACCGAGTGATGGTCCCAACCCGACATGTTGTCGGTTTATCAAACGAAATTTTTTTAGTCTTCAATTGTTTCTCTCGTCGAAATAAATCAATTAATTAAATCATTTCAGAGGTAAATTTTATCGGATAATGTGTGATTATTAATTTTATTTCGACGAAAGAAAAAAAAAACCCTTTGACAAATCACCGACATTTTTTTTGTTAAATATTTCATTCGACGGCGAAACAGTAGTGTATCGTGACGACTTATAAGAAACAATAACAAGGTTTTTTTCGCTCGTAATTATAATATTTCTCTGGTTGTAATGCGTTTCGTCGTAATTCAAAACATTGTTGTAATTCAAAACATCAACGATGATCTAATTTTAGCTCAATCTCGCTCGTTAGCTTAATTTTGATATTTAATTTCAATTTTTTTATTTAATTATTATTTCGATATTTTGTACGCTACTGGTTTTAAAAGTTGGCCCAAAATCGTCGTTGGTTTGGTGCGTACGGACCATTAGAAAAACGCAGGCAGCGAACACATTTGAATTAATAATAACAATAACGGCACAATAACGCATGCAATTCCCGTTCCCATTTGTCGGAAAAACGCAGGCAGCGAACACGTTGGTCGCGACGTGAAAACATTTGAAATTATAACGTTGCAATAACACCCATTCTCGTTTTTCCCGTAATCTTCCTGGACATGAATACAACAAATCCTGAAAGTTCCATCGTAACCGGTTCAGTGGTTTAGGAGCCTATTCGAGACACACACACACAGACATTCATTTTTATATATATATATATATATATATATATATATATATATATATATATATATATATATATATATATATATATATATATATATATATATATATATATAGACTAGTAGCCATCACTCATCTCATATATTTCTCCTTATTTCATCTCTGAAGGGATGTTAACTCAAACACGAAGTCGAACTACGATCTGCCCAGTATGGTGGCGTATAAAAACAAAAGAATAAATAAAATATAATACAATAATACATTAGTGTTTGACGAAATATAATAATAAGTCGTTAGATTCGAGGAGTTTGTCCCTCGTTAAAAAAGCAAAATTCAATAAATAACAGCGACGAAATGTAGTAAAATTATAATTTTATACTAATAAGAAGAAATAGCAAAATTTATAAGCAAAAAAATGGTACAAATAAAAAATATGGAGGTTGAATATAAAAAAAATTAAAATAAAATAAAAACTAAAAAACAAAAAAAAAAGGAATTTTCCAAAACCTTACTTTTTTTAGGTTTGGATTCAGGTTTAGTTTAGTTTAGTTTACTAACATACAAAAATATACACAAGTATTTTTTTCCATAACTTTTAGTACACATTTATGTTTATTTGAAATTTAAATGTCAAAAACAGTAAAAATTTTATTTCTTAAAGTTTCACCTCAAATGAATTATTTTTAAAAACGAAGTTTTTTTAAGAAAAAACATTCCAAAATCATTAAATTTTAATAAAAAAAAAAACAAAATCATATTTACTACATTTGGACATTAAAAACAAACAATATTATTTATGATAACTTTGATAAATAAATCTACTGGCAAAATTTTTAATATCAAAACATAATTTGAAAAAATATTTAAATATGGTTGCGAACGTTAAGTTTAAGTATTCCATACGATTGTATGCACGCGTTCCGCTTTGACATATGTCATAAAAGTATTCCGCGACCCCAAAAAGGTTAAGAGCCACTGGCCCACTCTCTCACTCGCTCACTCACTTGGCGGGTATCTCGAGGGCCGTTATTCGCGCGCCATTTGAACGCTCGTATCGTATACATATTTTCGCCTGGGACAGAATGATCTCCGAACTCATTGATCCATCTCCTTTCCTGATAAACGCAAGCAGATTTTCCTATGATGAAATGCGCGCCGGAATTCCGCCAATTCTTAACGGTTTTCTCGTCGATACAATGAGGTCACTCCCGGTTTCTGCTAAAACGAATTCCACAGGTGTCGCGTCGAACTTGTATGCACCTGCCCCCGGGCTAGTTCGACTAATTTATTTAAATTATCGTTTTCACTAGGGTCACTGTAAATGTCGAACTAAAAACTAGATACAAAAAGATCTAAAATATATAAGAAATATTTTTGAATAAAATTAAAGCAAAGTGTACTTATTTAATAGTTTGCTTTCACATTAGTAATGTGAAAGCACGTACATATTTTGTTGCGATGATCAAAATATTGCAAACGTGGGTTTGATCTTTTTACTTTTTAAAACTACATACATACAATTGGAACTACAAATTGCGCGCGAACGTCGATCGAAAATGTCTTGGGAATGAAATTTTATATAATTACACAAAAACAAAAAATTTCGTGTAAGCGACACAGTCCTCGTGAACGTTTTAAAATGAGAAATCTGCAGAAAACATATAATTGCATATACATATGTATGTATATGCAATTAAACATATAATTAACCAGTAGCACTAACTCCTCAACTGTGAGTGATTCATGATTCATAGATAAAATAATATAGTTTATTAATCGTTAAATCGTTATACGCCTCCTCCAAATATAATATTAAATTCAAACTACTTACGTACATATGTATGTACATATATATGTATTTTAAATCGCTAGAAAATAATTCAAATTAGCAAAAATAAGAAATAAAAAAGATTTTATAAGGTAAAAATAATTACTAGTCAAATATTCAAGAAACAAGCGTATTTTACAAGGTTTTTATTAATTTCATTCTTTTATACGTATGTACATATGAGCATATGCAAATATGTACATATATACAAGAATTGTAAATAGGTTTTTGAGCTCTTTTTCCTATTATACTGTATGTACATTAACATTAGAATAATATAATACTATAATTACTAACCAAATAAAATAAAATTGTAAAATAGAAAATGATCAGTAGATCAGTAGCTATTAAAATAGATATAAGATGTATTGTGAACATAATTTCGTAATAATAAAAAGCATTTAAAAATCAAAATCAAATATGTATATACATACAATTCTCATACATTGATAAACTCATATATTCTGAATTTTTTAAATGATAATCCTGTTCTAATGTATTTAGTATCCAATATAAAATTTGAGAATTTCTGGTAAGATGACTTTTATATGTATGCGAGTGACGTGTACGGGTTCGCGTTTGCACCTGCTTCATAAAAAGTTAACTGCGAATAAGCAGGTCAGCGAACCATCATTTTTCGAAGTCGTCAAAAAGGCTTAATTAATAAATGGTATTATTTATTTAATTTAATTATCTACGTATTCTTAGTTCACCAATAAAAATGGTAAACAATCATATCATAGTATCATACAAGTATCCAACTGACAAATGTTTTTGTTAGTTGGATACCTGACAAAACTAACAAAAATGGATTATTTTTAAACGATATTATGTACATACATTTATTATACAATACTATTCTTACAAGATTTCTAAACAATTTTTTGTTATGTTATTCAAATAGTTTTGCTAAGACAATGAATATATTTAAGTTACCCGCTTATTATAATCAAAATACATTTGCAAGCTGTTATTTTCTGCACGCCAGTGTTACGTCTATACGTATATTCACCATTGTTTTAATGAAATCATGTTATTGTTAGATATCGGGGACTGAGGATGCCGCCATAAATTCAACACATTTCTACCCTAAAAAGCGATAGAGCAAAATGAATGCTTGACAATAGTGAGCCATTTTTTGTGCATAAAATCATCCTCGACCGCTAATCTCTGGTTATCTTAATAACGATAATAATTTTATTTTATTGTGAAAATCACAAACACTTAAAAAATCTAAATAAATAGTAAAATGGGAGCAAGAGTAAATTACCATTTTTGTTCGATGGATCTTCTTAAAATTTATTATATCAAGTAATCTAAATCGAAAATTTTCAGATATGAAATTTAAATTGAATACATCGAGCATTTTGGGAGAAAAATATGAAAAGCTCTAAACTCAAGAAAAAATTGTTTTCTAAAATTTATATTACACACAGAGTTTCAGCTCAAAACATTTACTGGTTAAGAAGAGAAAAAATATGGATATAAGAAGTGCCACTTAAATTATATATCCGTAAAGTTAAAAATTTTGCAACGTAATGTAAAAAAAAATTGCATAATCATTTTTGAAAACCATTTAAGTTTATTAATGGATCGATACTGTATACAAATCAGTCAAAGTCAAAGTCTCGAGGTCGGAACTTCCCACGGACATAATACTTCTTATATAGAACTAGCTGAACCCGGCATGCGTTGCAATGCCACAATAATGCATGCAATCCCCGTTCCCGTTCCCGTTTTCATTTGTCGGAAGAACGCAGGCAGCGAACACATTTGAAATTATTGCGTTGCATTGACACTCATTCCCGTTTTTCCCGTTTCCGTTCCCGTTTTTGGCCGATATTTTTTCACAGTAATCTTCCCAGACATGCATACAACAAATCCTGAAAGTTCCATCGTAATCGATTCAGTGGTTTAGGAGCCTATACGAGACACACACATAGACATTCAATTTTATATACATATATAGATCATATATGTACATATAATAGCTATATAATATTGTGTGTTTCTGTGTATCTATGTGAGATAACGCTCGTCGTAATATGTGTAATAATCGTTTCAATTTGACATTCAGTTAAAACACTGCCAACAAAACGTCCGATTATAATAGGAACATAATAACAGATCAACAAAAAACTGCTATATATACTGTTTGCTACCAATGTTTCCACTAGGAAAATAAGTCTCTGAGCATTTAGCGACATTTATTTAATTAATTAATTTTTCTATTGGTGTTTTATATTGTTTATATGTAGGTAGGTAGGTAGTTTTTACCATTACCATTTTTTTAATATTAGACATTTAGATATAAATATTAAATTAAATATATATGTAGGTTCCGGATGTGAAGGATTCCAAGTAAAAAGCGCAAATTCGGTCAAGTCTATTTATTATGCAACATGTCGTCCGGCTTGTTTTATAACAATCCGGTCTCTCCCACGCATACCACACACACTTTATCCCTAGCAGGATGGCCAACCACACATATAGCTCGTTTAAAAATCATTCCTATATATATTTAAAAGGTATTTGAAAAAGATACGACCGCGTGTGGATCAAACACAGGACCGGCACTTTTCTTTTCATTTTTTTTAAATGAATAGCTTAATATGCCATAACCCATGTGATGATATTTCATCAGGCACAACACTAGTTTACATATACTTATAGAAAAAGTAAAAGTTTTTACTTTTCATCGACTTTTATGCAATTAATTTAAACAATACAGGAACATCAACTGACAATGAAATAACATTTATTTATTTTTTATTTATTTATTTTATTTTATTTCATACCAGGAAGGCATTACAGGTAAACCCCAATGCGCCTTCCTGGCCAAATTACAAACAATACAGCATTTTTTATTATATACATAAGTCGCTAAATTACGAGACACTGACTTAAACTCGACAATTTAACGAGACATCTATGAATTGTACATACATTTTTATTGTAATATTTACATTAATCATACTCAAATAGTGGTGACATAGTGGGTAGGAAGGATTTTTAGCCAATTTTTAATCGGGAATCGTTTCAACAATGAAATCAGAGAAAATTGGCAAACTCTGATAGGAAACGATCAACCAGGAGTCACAAATCCTGGTCTGACCAGCAGCATTACAGATATACTCAGAAAAATTCTTTTCAATCGAGGTCAGCTCAAGGGATCGAGCTCGGCGCCTCTCAGTGTTAAGCAGAAGCTTAACGACCGAGCCACGCTGCTGGCTCGGTCGTTAAGATAACATAATTATCAACATAATCAATTAGTAGTAAACAAAAGCAGTACTGGTAGCACAATACATAGGTTCTTATTTTTTAATTTCAAAATCCATGTAGTGTTTCGTCCATCTAGTATTTGGTGGGTAAATGCAGTGTTTAGTTCACTGACAACTGTCACTTGAAGCAAGAGTGGCTCGTGTTCTTGTTTACCGCGCGGGCGTACTAATGTGTGGCCTATAAAATCAAGTGAGGACGATTAAATAGAAACAAGATGGAGATATCGGAAAGTAGGTTGACTCGCTGCAACCGCTGGGTAGATCAGCAGAATCATCTACGGCAAACGGAAGAACACGAAGGGCAAGATCTCCGAGAACGACCACACGACTCCGGTTCCTCCGATGACGACTCTAACATACCGCTGGAGCAATATCTATCTTTAGTAAACCTATACATTTATATTCAATCTGTACACATATCTCATGTTTCATTTCAAATGTGTAATTCCTAAAATTTGTCACCTTACAGAAAGAAATGCAAAGACAGGCTCGCGGAAAGAAAATTACTGAACAAATCATCCATATGAACTGCGAATGGCTAGATTGTACTTACAAAACAGATAATTACGTACAATTTAAATCCCACATAAAATCGCATATTCCCAACGTTTATATAAAAACGTATGATTCGGGGGAAAGTAAGATATTTAGACAAACATTTTTCTTTTCATTTATTGCTTGTGAATATTGTTTATATAAATTGAAATTGTTACAGAGTTATATGCCTGTCAGTGGGAGGAGTGTGGATTTGAAACACAGAGTGATGCCGAAGTAGTACGCCACATAAACTATCACGGCTACCATTCCAGACTGAAAGCTATTGGAGTCAACGTACACGAACGGTATTCTATGGATAAATGTTCACGCGCTTCAGCTCAAAGAAATCAAATTCCCGAATTATTATCCAACCATAGTTGCCAATGGACTGGGTGTACACTTTCTTTCAACAGTATACAGGTTGGATTATCTACTGTGTGAATTATTTTAGTATAGTAATGTATGTAATATGCTTTTTTTCTCTTTGAAGGATTATTTTGATCATGTTTCTTGCCACGTTTTGGGAGTCGATCCAGAACAAGACGGATGGCTGTCGTGTAAATGGTTAGGCTGTCGCCAGCGATTCCGTTCTCTCAATAAGGTAAAAGAACACGCTCGTCGCCATACTGCGGAACGTGTGGTTGCTTGCAGTCATTGCGGTGGAATGTTTGCATCCAATGCAGTTTATGAAGATCACTGTGTCCGTCAGGTATTTACCTACGAATATATTTATGTATATATATATCATAAGAATATTTTGGAAGTTTACATTTAGCATAAACATTTTAGGCTTTGGCTGCGGAAGAATATAGGTGTGAAACATGTGGAAAACTATTTTCTTCAGAACGATTGATGCGAAACCACGCTCGGCGACATATTAACTCTTTCAAATGCTCATTCTGCGATATGACAGCTTCTGCTCCATCAGCCCTCACGAAACACATCAGATACCGACATCTCAACTATAGACCTTTTAAATGCCGATACTGTACTTATACGTAAGTTAATGTTTCAAAATTTTTTTCTAAACAATTCATGCATTTTGAATCAGTTGCAGTTTACTTTTTAGGGCTGTTGGAAATATCGATATGCGTAATCATCTGCTTCGTCATGAAGGATTGACTCCGAAACAAAAAAAGGCAACGAGCCGTATCTACGTTTGTCATTATTGTGAAGATTTTTTTAATACTGGTCATACTCTGACCAAACACTTGGTTCGAATTCATGGCTATAATCAAGCTTCAGGTTTCACACGATTCAGGTTGTTACTTTGTCTGAATGAAATATTTATGTAAATTTTGTATTATTTTTTTTTAATAAAATGGTTGTTGTTTTATAGATATGAAGAATCTGAAGATGGGTTTTATCGCCTTATGCCGTTAAGATATGAAAGTTTAGAAGTATCCAAACAAATAATGGCAGAACAAAACGAGAAAAAAACGTTTGATGATAAAATATTAGAAGAAAAAGACATTGACGACTTTAAGGTAGTACAATGTTTTAAGGGCGATAATGAAAAGCCGGCGTCTTTTCTGGTTTTACCGTCTTCCATTCAGGACAAAGAGTCTTTGAAAGCTATTTTGACTGCACAAAAGGAAAATGATGTCTTGGATAAAAAATCAGATTATAATGATAACGCGCGTGCCATTAAAAAACCAAATAAAGTGAAGAAAACTAATAAGAAATCGATTGGTAAAAATCTTCGAAATAAACGAACCCGTACAGAAATCAATAATTCTTCGTCGTCTCAAACCGATGTGTTCAATTCTAGTTCTCAAGTAAACATAAATGAATTTTCGTGTATGAAAAGGTTTCGCAACTTTTCACCGAGTAAACAGGAACCGAAAAACATTGAAATTTCCATTGCTCATATCGACAAAGACGGAAATATAATAAAATCTGAAGTTATAGAATCACAAGAAATGATTGTCTGATCTTAATATGCTCAAATGTAATTTTAATATGTGTTATATATTTATGTACTTTTTCCACGTTTATTGGCTTATATTTTATTTATTATTGATATTATTTTAAAAAATTAAACAATATGTAATAGTATTTTAAAATTTTATATATTTGTAACAAAATTATCAAGAGTACAGAATTTCCAAACCAATAAAGGCAATAGTTAAAATCTATTGCTTTGTTTTTATTTGCTAATATTTATATTGATTTAATCAATTTTGTACAACCTTGGAAGTGAAAAACAAAAAAACTGAATAATTAACAAATTTATTTATAAACTTACATGTTGGTATGCAAAAAAAAATCAGCTCTTACATGTAATGCAACCGTAATTTGGAATACAGTTACTTAAAATTTGGTAGTGTACCACAAAAATTAATCAAAAATGGAATCATCATCGCCAGACAAACCTGAAAGATTCAACCTTTAGATAAAATTGATTTATAAAAATTTAGATTTTTATATATGTAATGATGAAATGTACTTACTTTCCGCAGAAAAATTAAATAAGTAATTTTCATCGGAAAAATCACTATCAGAAAAGTCTTCTGTGATGTCGGATGATCCAAACAAGAATACAGTTTCAAACCTTTCATATGTAACTGACAAGTATGGTTTGTGCAAATTATTAACGGGACAGAATAGACTTTCCTTAAAAAACATATGCGCCTGTGATTATTAAACATGGGATAGTAAAATATAAGCTGACATTTTTTGTTTACAAAATAGATGAATGTATTATAAATACTCACTAATGCGTCCACAGCTGACATATTCAATTGTAGTGATCTAGGTTGGGGAAGTGATTGTATAATTTCGCCGAGTTCGTTCGCGAAATCTTTTCGTATATTGCCACAGTTAAAAACGTCTATTTTCTATAACAACCATTGCAAAATATGTAACTAATCATATTCACCGAATTACATACATTACATATATATATATATATATATATATATATATATATATATATATATATATAAATTAATATTAAAAATTTCAACAACTTTTTCGACTTTTCCCACCGTCACAGATAGAATTTGCTCAAATTTAAATTTAGCGCATTTCACAGTGTTATTACAGTGTAAAGAATTAATGTTGTTACAGTGTAATGAATTAATGATAAAAGGTAATGGCCACTAGAAATTATGTACTATCAATTATAATTGAAATGCATATAGCTTGTGGGTATAAAAGGGAAAAGAAAACCTTAACTATAGAGGACAAAGACCCTTTATATAGATAGTACATAATTTCTAGTGGCCATTACCTTTTATCATTAATTCTTTTGATAATTCTAATTATTATCTATTAATTCTTTTGATAATTCATTAATTCGGTGGGAAAAGTTGTTAAAATTTTTAATGTTAATTTATATAATGTAAAAATTATGTACTATCTATGAACACACATTTAGTTCCATAGTATTTTTGTGTAAAAGAAATATTAAAAGCCCAAAAAACTATTAATAGTTACTTATTGTTTAAATTTAAGGTACATTTTTGCCCATATTCAAAGACTTCAAAGAGTGTTTGTCTGTAATAGTCCCCTGTCCAAAAAATGTTTGTATTTTAAGTTAAACCAATGAGTGAGAGGTGATTACGAGTTTGTTAAAATACACACAGGGCTGTTTTGGTCCTTCGGACAAATACATCTTCGGACTCCGGAGAGATATATGCAGTTAGATTAAACGTTTCACACCCGGTGATTTATTAGTCGTTCATATTTTTATACATTTGGTCTGGTCGGTGTAGCCGAGAGCTATGTTCTGGGACATGTGTAATGAAATTAAATATTTATAATATAATACTGATTCTTCAAAAGGTATAAAATTCCGACTATTAAAATATTGATCAAAATGTATAAAAATAGCATTAATTTATGTACATGTCATATGAGATGATCGAAACATATGTATGTAGTCATATTTATACATAATAATATGTAAATTAAACATCCTCATTCAGCTGTCACTTTGACACTTGTCCACGCTGTCCAGTTCTAAAAAACAACACCGGAGCGCTGCTGTCTATCTGCCGACTCCACGCTTTGAGCAGACAAATTCTTGCCAAATCCGTGAACTGGGCAACGTGCTTGCATTTTTCACGCATCCGGCAATTCTGTTGCCGAATGCGTGTAATAGACAATTTCACGGATTCGGTGTAACATATATATATATATAGATGATCATGAAAACATTTGTAGTATAAACCTTTATCTGTGGACATGATGTAACTATGTGTACAATTATAGATTCAGTTATATTTGAATTATGTCTACATATTAATTCCCGTAAATTGGCCCCATTATTGTTTTTTCCTAGTAACAAAAACGCTGCATTTGATATATTCAATGCACTAACATTAAGTGCTTCGAGATTTTTCAATTTCCAAATATATGGAAATGCTTTATCACTTGGTTCTGTAATAAAAATTTTTTTATTGAAAAATCATTTCTTCACAATAAGTTTTAAATATGTAAATACATATGAGTTTATTACCTCTCTGCCAATTTCTAGCACTGTGTTTTACAGAAACATCTAAAAGAGTTAATTTAGGACAACCTTTACATATTTTTTCAATTAAACAATCGGAGACACCGTTATTCATATGCAAGTGAAGATCTTCCAATTGCTTCAATTCTGCTATTGAATCTAAACTTTTACACTCCATGTCCAAATAGGACAGAGATAAATGTTTCAATTTCGGCAGCAATTTAAGGATGTGGTTGACGAAATATTGGCTCACAGATGATTCGTCCAGAGAGAGATGCTGCAGTTCTTTTAAATTTGATAAATTCTCAAGGACAATCTTTTCCTTTACACATATGCCAACCATATACAGTTTTTTCAAATTATGTAAGTTTGGATTCTTCAAAAATTTTCCTAGGGGGTGATGGGTGTCTCGTACGATCAATTCTTCAAGATTCGCTTTGCACAGTTGGAAAGTGTTATCGTTAATGTCACTGCACGATTCAAAAGTTAGGGATTTCAATTTGGTACATTTGGATATCACTCCTCTCCATTGTTTGGAATCTAAGCTTACTACAACTAGTTCAATTAAATTGGGACAATATTTCCCTATAAGATAAGGAGTTCTATCGTTAAATATTGACCATTCTTGATTTAAGTGTAATATTTTCAAAAATCGTCCAAATTTAATAAAAAGTTTTTGTAATACTGAAGTCTTCAATGGTATACAACAATCCCATTCTTTAGTTTTTAATTTGTGAGTACCTAAAATTTAAAATTACATTACATACATATATTAAGAGGCTTTACAGAGCACAAAGAAAAATATCAATCAAGCTTACGTTGTAATTTTTGGTCGACAAAATACTGCCATCTTTTACAAATCCGTTCAGATCGTATTAGTTCGTGCAAAGGTAGGTACGACAAAATTTTTAATAGACAGTCTTCATTCAAAATAGTTAGAATATTTTCATACATCTCGGTTGAGTGTGAATTCTGAAAACAAAATTATCACTTTAAATATGACCACTCTCGGGACAATTGTTGTAAAAGTACACATCAGTCGACAAACGGTGAATGTTTGTCGTATAAACAAGATAAATATAAGAATGAGTGACAAAGTTAGATGTCAAAAATAAATTTAAACGGGGCTAGGTCCGTACCATACAAGTCCGATTGATAAATCAAACCAAACTCAATTTTATATTTGTATTAAGTGATCTGCATGTACCACATTCAAAATCGACACAATAAAATTGTTGTTACTATGCAACAAGCAGAATCATAATATTAGTTTTGCTATAATTCTATTTATTAAAAAAAATCTTACATTATTACGACTCACATTCTTCTTCTCTTGAGATGTTTTACTGGCTGCATTCTCCGCTTTAAATGTGGAATGTTTTGGATGTGTGCGATTTTTTCCTAAAACAAACACATTTAAAATAGTGTTATTATAATAATTTGGAATTATAATAGTTAATAATAATAACGTATATATACTTACTATTTCTATTCTGGTGCCAAGAGTCTGCAGGTGAAATTTTTAATTTTTTTGATTCGATTTGAATGTGTGATAGTTGAGCGCTGAAAAATAAATTTAAACATAAATAGTTAAGTTGCATATTTACAAGTAATGAAAAACAAAATTAGTCATTTCAATAAAAGAGCATTTAAATTATTATAATAAAATTAAATAACAGAGAATTTGCTATTCGCTAAGGCTAAATAAATAACGATTAAATAAAAATCCAATTATCTCAAAACGAAAAAACATGACTATAACAATCAACACGTACATATAACAAATATTAAATTGTACGAACTTTATTGCTTCCTGAAAATTGGAGAACGTTATAAAAGCAAACAGTGGGAAATATTTCTTGGTGGTATCAAAACGAATGTAACAATCGACAACTTTTCCAAAGTGATGAAATATTTGCAACAAATTATGACGTGTTATCTGAAAAAAATTAATACAAGAAATATTACATTAGTAAATAGTTATTTATTATTATTCATATAACAACGACAATATTGTCACTCATTAGAATGTGTCATAATAAATTTAGTATTACAATATCTTCAATATGTGTCATAACAATTTATTATTACATTGATGTGTTCCAATTAAAAGAAATCAAATCATAACCATCTCGTAATAAAAGTAGGCTTAAAGTTTATCACATGGAGGCAACAAGTGTCAACATTTGAGTTTCAACAAATTGAAAGAAACCTCACAAATACATATAAAGCTCGTTTTCCCGATCAATATCATCATATTCCCTGTTCAATTTTTGACAACAGAAAATCTCCTTCAATTCATTGACGTATAAAAGTTGCCACAGGTTGCCTCAATGTGATTTGAGCGCGTGATACTTACGTGATTTGGTAAGTTTGAAATGTAAATTACTGTTATTGGAATACCCTCTTCTGTCATAGGCGGTACATTAAAAAAATCTGAAACAGAAAACGTTCGATTATATACACGACTACGGTACGACAAAACACATAATAATAGAAATTTAAAACAAATTCGAAACATTTAGCAAACATTCTGTATTTTCTATATCATTGTGTATGTCACAGCAAGTGTCATCAATGTGACACTTGTTAACACATTGAGAAATCTTTCGTCGTGAGACAAAATTGAAAATTTTATACACAAGTCAAACTGCAAGTAAGGTAACGTTCATTGAATGGAATCCAAAACTAGATATGTAGATTTAAACTTTTATTTTAAATTATTTTAAACAAAAGACAATTTATATAAAATAGCTAGATATATAAAATAAATAGATAATGAACATTTCAAAGATAAATAAAAAATAAAAAAATGAAATTATCTTCATATTTAATTTCATTTTGATTTTTGTTTTTATTTTCAATAAATATATTATTAAATTCAAATGCTTCTAATTATTTCATTACAAAATTATTTAAAAACACATTGAAAAAAGTTTGTGACCACTATATCGTTGTATACAATGACGCACATGATGCAGCGCACACAACACAAATTTGTGCTCTACTAATACGAAGTTTTTGGTCACAATTTTACCGGTTTAAAATTCACCACACATCCAATTAACTCTTTTAAACGAAATCAAAAAATAGTGTGGCCAGAACACTATCCTAATAAACATGTTTCAATAGAAAATACTCAATATAATATAGTATTAATAGTGGGAAAAAATCACAAGTGAAAATACGTAATTTTGACTTTTGATTTGAACTGGACGACTACTTAAGAGAGATTTGAAAGCTGAAAAGTACTACAAATGAAAGATAAAATACCCGACTCTAGATTCCAATATTCATTTTGAACAGAAAATTAACAGATTTTGAGAAATCGACCGAACAACACCAAGATATAGAAAAATCGCGCGATTTAAAAAAAATATATATCTCCGAATCTTGAGCCAATCAACACTTTTTATTACCATATTCGTGTTTACTGGGCATAGATCTATAAGAAAAGTCATATCCCGTCTCTGAAACATTTTAAAAGTCGTCATTTGTCGAACAGTGTAATCAGCAAAATAAAATTAACGGAAACCAAAATGAATGAGTGTGCAATTTAAAAGTTGTAAGTATTCATGGTACGTGTGGTAGTAGTATGCATGTACATTTGTTTTAAATATTGCTTCTATGACCTCATTCTTAGAGCATTCAATGAGAGTGATAGAGAGCTCGTCCTGAAAGGAAAGATTGTACGATACTAATGAGTGTTAACGGTCATGACTTATGGTCTCTAATCTCTTCACCAATTCATCTCGTTTGCAATTAATTCAATTTTATCTAAGTAGACGGGATCAGTTCATATCGTCCAATAGTGTTTATTCTGTTTTTATCGCGTTCAGTTTTGTTTTTGTATGTTTGTTTATTGTTAAAATGAGCGAGTATAATGTTAATCAAGCCATTTATATATTATACAAAGTCCAGACATTTTAAGTTAGTAAATGTGTGAAAATTGAAAAAAAAATTCGATTGTTTGAAACAATTCGAATATATGTAGTAAAATATTGTGATTGTGTAGATACAAGTAAATTACATATTTTATTATTTGGTTTTCTCCTTTAAATTTAAAACCACTGGTTTGGACTAAGAAATTACCTTACAAGCATAAAATTTAAATTATATAGAACCAAAATTTAAATAAATATTTCCAGATTTGCAGAGTCGTCAAAAAAATATCCGACTCGGATTCCGATTCTAAAAATTAAATTGATTTTTTCCTATTGAGGCAAATTTCGAATATACACTTATTATGAAATACTGTTTTTCGCCACGTATACTAATAAAATAGGAATGGATGACTCTTCAGACTGGAATATCCACCGTCTATCCAGCGGAGAGTTCAAAGAAAATTAAGTTTTATCATAGTATAGACAAAAAGTCACAACAAATAGATTACGAATACGATTTTTTTGCCTCTTTACAAGAAGAGTGTCGACGAATCCTTGTGCTGTGACACCTATTTGTATAAAATATCGCGATTTTGAGCGAGTCAGACATATAGCCACAGTCGCTTGCTTCAATACTTACCCGATTAATAATATCTTTAATACAAAAGTCGTTGGTTATTCTACTCAGAGATGGCATGGTGCTATGAAGATCACTGGCTTAGTATTATCAGGATAATTGATGTCTTTCTTCGTATAGTATTGATTATGAATCATTGATAACAACTCTCTGGTTGAGACTAATCACCGAGCGTGAACCAAATTCATCAGATGCGTGTTAAAAATATTTCAGAACTTGACCTCATTTAGCTCAGCTGGCGGTGAAGCCCCCGTTTAATACTCGTATAGGAATTGCATTTCAATACAATTTGAGAATGATGAAAGATGCATACAATATAATTAGAATCTTTGAATGGAAAACGGGAGTTGTTTACAAAAATGAAATATGACATTGGAAGTTGGATGGCGAAATATGAATCGAAGTGAAATGACACAACAACAGATGGAGAGGTGAAGTAAGAAGGGTGTCAAGTTGGCGTCATAAGAGATGCGACGAACCTCGCGATCGATCCCAGATGCGGAAGAACCGGCCGCCGCGAAGCCATCCGCTCACCTCCGTGCCGCTCATCACGGCGCCCCACTCCACTCTTCGTCTCTGGCTTCGATCAACTCCTCGACCACACCACACCACACCACCCACACTCCTCACCAGACTGCCCGCACTCCACTCCACACCACACCACACTTCGTTCACGCACACAGCTGCCAACGCACTCGCCGCATTGTTGGATGCCCTGTCACTACTAAAATCTCCTCTTTTCAACCAACATTTCAGACCATATTCACCTCTAAAATTCTCTCTACTCCATCCATTGCACAAATCTTTTGCCTAAAATGTACTGAGATTCGGCAGCGTCGTCTACTTTAGTAGTCTATCATTGCATATATTTTTTTCACCTCTATAATTCGAATGTTTACTCACCTATATTCTAATTTTCTCTATTTCCATTATTTGAAAATACCTATCTGTAAAAAAAAAAAAACATGCCTGAAATGAAAGTCGCATAAAATCCCAACGATAAATACTTATTGTGTACTGTTTTCTATCATCGTCAATTGTGTTTATTAAATACAGAATCTTACTCATTAAAATTGAAATAGCTTTTTTAATTAATAAATCAACCTTTACAATGAATAAAATATTCGAAGGTTTGTCGATCACTTTGTGCAATGTCAATAATTTGAATTTTCAGTATCCATTGTGCTTTAGGGCTCCACCAATATCGATTATGATTACCTATTTGTCAGAATCTCAGCAGCGTTTGTGAAAAAAAAAATTTTTCTTAATAAAATGTTGAAAATGAGCAAAAATTGACAATTTTTTTCAATTCAAAAGATTTATTTAGATATTAAACTATATATATTTTTTTCCATGACTTACAATTAAGTTGAGTTAATAATTTGTAACTTTTTCTAGATAAAGCAGTTGGAAATATTTTTATTATGATACAATTAAAAAATCACATTGAACGAAATACCAACATTACTTTTAATTTGAAAATTACTTATTAATATTTTTAATCTACACTTATAAATATAGACAAATTTGAATCACTACGAGGTAAAAAGTATACTAAAATATCGTTTCCTTTTAAATTTTATAATTTCAACATATAATCAAGAGTTTAATTCAAACAGTAACTATGAATAAAATGTATCAAGTTATCATTCAATGTGAGGATATTTAACTCCCTTTTAGTGATAGTTGGGAAATCTTGCAGGATAAATTGGAAGTGATATTAGTGATAAATGAATTAATGAAATTTTTCAAAGATAAACTATATTTTAAAAAGCACAAATCTGCTCCACTAAAACTAATACTTAGAATGGCTTTCATCGTCAATGTGCCAATTTTAATCAAATTTACAAATTGTCGCATTAGCAAAACAATGAGTTCTCTGACACAAAAAACTATTATATAATTAAAAGTGATAACAAATTATCACCGGTGTACAAAGTTTTTTAATGATATACAATTTCATTCAAACAGCTCAAAAAACTGGTCAATTCAAAGTTCAAAGCGACGTGATAAAGAGGAGTCGAATTTGATGCGATCGAGTCCTCGTCTTTGAAATATATATATGTACATTTGAAATTCAGGTCGCTTTGATTTTATAATTGAGGCTTTAGTAATCAAAAGTCACACAGCAATATTGACAATTTTACATTAAAAAATACTGAATACAACATTTTAAGAAAAAACAAAAGAATGTCTAATCAAATTTAAATTTAAAATGTACACACAAATTATCTACAATGTCTGATTACAGACTAATGTTTTGGCAAAATTGAGAAAAATTGATATTTTGCAACAACAATTTAATCAAATTTAACATAAGGTACTCTCGGCGTCGGAGACGACGCTCAGGTTAAAAAGTCACAAATAATACTGTTTATGTTCACTCTTTGAAAACTTGTCATTAAGACAGTTATGATTCTGACGCGTTCGCCGACAACGTTCATCGTTTCTGAGATTCGACAACATAACCTCTCCGCCAAAGAGAACTTTCCGAGTGTCCGAGTGTCGATTAGAAAGTCGTCTTTGGCGAACGATCGTGGAGTCCTAGTCCTCGTCGCAGTCGACTAGTTCGGATGGATGGATGGGGTGCGGAGGTGTGGATCCTCTAGAGGTGCGGATCCTCTGTGAAGTCGGCAACCCCTACGCCCATCGGGTTGATGTGAAAGGGGGGCGCCGGGGCGATGGCGGGCGGACGCCCCGCGGCGCTGCGCCCCCGGCCACCCGCGCCCCCTCCGCGACCTTTGCTCGACCGCTTTTTGTGGTTGCGGGGAGGCCTTTTGAGGGAGGGCGCGGCCGGGCTGCGGCCGAAGGGGCCAAAGGGGTTGGCGGGGGCGGCGCCGAGGCCGCGCCTGCTCTGGCCGCGGAATCGGCGCGCCTGGGCCGGGAAGAACATGCGGCCGGGCGGTCCCGGGGGTCCCGGCCAGGGCGGGCGGCGCGGCCCCATCAGGGGGGGCGGCAGGCGCAGGGGCGCGCGGCAGAGGGGGCGCGGACCCATGGGCGGCATGAGGGGGCGCGGGTGGGGCGGCGGTGGCGGGAAGCGGCCGCGGAAGAGAGGCGGGGGACCCATGGACAGCATGGGGGGCAGGGGCGGCGCGGGGGGGCAGCCGCGCTGGCGGAGCGGCGGGCGGGGGCGGAGGCGGGGGCGGGGGCGCGCGCGCTGCCGCCCGTTGGCGGGGGCGGGGGCGGGGGCGGACGCGGGCGCCGACGCCGGAGCGGAAGCGGAAGCCGAGGCCGAGGCGGGGGCAGAGGCGGCGGCGCGCCCCACCGCTTGCGGAACCACCATGGCTGACACTCTGACAACCTCTTATTTCACGCCTCGCCTTCGACTTCAGCTGAGGCTTCGAGCTGAGGCTTCAGCTTCAGCTTCAACTTCTACTTCTACTTATACTTCTACTTGGACGCTCAACCACGCGCCAGTGCCGCCAACCGCACCCGTTCCCTTCAAAGCCGTCCCCTCGTTTACCCAACCAGAACACATTGGCGATTTCGAATTGCACAATTAATTAAACGAATGTCTATTCTTAATTAGGGATTTATTTAGATTCCAATTTGAATGAAAAATTTAACGTTTTGAAAAATTGAAAATTTCGTTAAAAGTACATTTACTAACTTGTTGTTGGCTAGAATTTGTTAGCCGGAAGTAGTCGTTCTTATTTTTATTTTCTTGATATTCCATGTTTATAATATCATATATATAATATTATCTATGGAATTATAGGTTGGGAAGGATCCTACAAAAGCAATCTAAATTCAGTAAAAGTTTCGCAAAAAATTATTATAAAAGTTATACTTAAAAAAAACTCTACTTTCTCGACAAAATCGCTTTTTAAACTATTTCCAATACCAAATATCGATGACATATTTAAGCAAGCTTCCATTATAAAAATGTGTAAAGAAAAAAATAGCAAAGAATATCAAGAATTTTATAAACTAATGAGAAATGGAAACCAATTTATCACACCAAATTTTAAGACAACACAAATGCAAAACCATTATATTTTCCAAGCCATAAATAACTATAATAATCTCCCTTCTGAATTGCGCTGTATTGTTAACCAATCAGAACAAGTAAAAAAAATTAAACACTTTTTCAAAAAAAACTTACACTGAAAAATCGTAGAATCGTAGCTCCCTTATCAGGCACAAGAGCTACTCTTATCTGATAAGGAATACATGTCCAACTAAATATATATATATATATATATATATATATATATATATATATATATATATATATATATATATATATATATATAAATATATATATATATATATATATATATAATATCGATGTTGTGTCTGTGTGTGAATCTGCGATAATGTTCGCCGTAATATAATAATCATTTCGATTCGACATACATATGTACCTCACAGCTAAAACACTGCCAACAAAACGTAAAAATATAATTACGAAAGAAAAAAAACTATATATGTATACTATTTCCTACCAATGTTTCCTCTAAGCAAATCTCTGAGCATTTAGCGCCATCTATTAAAATTTATTTATTTTATGAATTTTTCTATTTCTGTTTTATATTGTTTATATGTATCATAGGTAGTTTTTACCATTTTTTTCATAATTAACAATTAAATATATTTGAAAAAAAAAGATCGATCGCGTGCGGATCGAACACAGAACAGATACATTTATTTTAATTTTTTTTATTTAATAACTTAATATGCCAAAACCTATGCGATAATATTTCTTCAGGTACAACACTAGTTTATAGTAATTTATTTATTTATTTTTAAAGTTTGGACCGTTGGGGTATTACAGAAATTCCTAATGCGCCACAATGTTCAAGAATATAACACAAAAGAAACAAAATAATAGTAATGTTAAGTATGTAATACAAAATTTTGAACAAAATCTGACAACCGGAAGTAGAACTTTTGTCTTGTGTAAATTTCCCTGCATATGCGCTCAATTTGTATCGAAAATGCTCTCATAGTCGGTATGTGTGAATGTAAGTTCGGTGTTTATTCCGTACAAAGCGATCTCGCGCAAGTCACCAACACCCGAACATTCTATCAACCCACGTGAACTATCGAACTAGCGAGAACCCGAGTGTCAGATATTTCGTATTCGCGACTTTCGGAGCAACTACATATTGTCGTAACGCCGTCGCAATATGCGAAAAAATCCGTTTACCGTGAACGTGTATGTTACATACATTGGCCTCGGGTAAATGCAACATTAAATATAGTGAACGGTCAAATGCAGTCATCGCAGAAATTAAAATTCAATTGTATTGATCGCAAGAAAATCTCTTAAAAGAAAATTTTCCGCTTCCAGAAAATAGTCCCCGAAACACTGGCGGATCCACGAGGACAATGGCCACCACCCTAGAGGACTACATAACATTATACATAATAATTAAAATTCGCATTCGGCGTTTAAAAACGTAATTCAAACTAATAAGCTTATATGACAATAAATTAATAATATAATTGAATGTACGTCGTATTTTTGAAAAAATGGCCGCCACCTTGCAAATTTCCTGGATCCGCCACTGCCCCGAAAGATTATTCTAGAGAACTTAGCTCATACATACGTGAATTATAATAAAACATTAAAAAAATAAAATTATTGTCATATGCTGATACTGATTATACAACAGTAGACTAAAAATGTAACGAAAACGAAATAACTAATTATGATTACCGGTTAAAATCAGCATTATTTACATATAATATCGGATATGATATTTTATTTTACAAAATGTTGAAGGATTGGATAAAAATAATTAATAATATTGAACATATCGCGTCGGGCCAAATATCTTTATCTGGACGTAAGTATGTAAATGTAAACTGACCAATAAACAATGGATGTATAACTAAAATTTGTATTAAAAACACACCAGAAAGACAAGCGTTTTCACTCACTTTAGCTTTAATAAACAAAACTCAATTGACTGTAACTCAATAGATCAGTTAAATAGGTAACTATCTACTGTAGACTAGACCTTTTGTTATAGTCAATTTTTAATCGAAAAACACGTGACCATATAACAGATTTATAGACATGTTCAACTGCATATGTTTGTACTTAAACAAATGATTGTACATTCATATTATTGTAAAATTCAATTTTTAATCAGGTAATGTGTGTACATACATGTTTAATTTTGGATCATTGATATATTTATGTATGATGTACATGCAATTTCATATAGTATATAAATATATGTATGTACTTTCACCTCTATCACATACTAATATGTATCATGTATTTTCTTAAAAAAAAAAGCAAGCGAAATCTACATAATTGATTCATAACCACACTAACAATTTCAATTCTTCAATTGATACAAAGTGAGCGATGGTTGACTCCCCAATTTAATTTAATTGATATTAATTCAAATTTATCATTTAGACATCATCTGCATTGAAGGTTTTTCTACAACACACAACACATATAATCACACAAAAAGTGGTAAGACAACAGTTCCAATGAACTACAATTGAGATTTGTTTACACATTTATATTTGAATATTTATAACTTTTCACCTTTAAAGCAGCAATGCAAGCAAATAGTCTGATAAACAAATGACGTTGAAATTTTATAAACAGAGGTAATGCGTCTTATCTGTTGGATGAAAATTATAATAATAAATAATAATGTCAGGGAGTCAATGAGCCTCATCGATTATTTAATGCAGTGTACAGCAAAATTATTGCTCAACGAGTCTTATCTACATAATATGTAGAAGCTATCATAGAAAACGTTTATTTTGAACTCAGTCATAAACCTTGAAAAAAAAAAAACCAATCTAAAATCTTTTTATTGATGTATTACGTTATATACATACATGTGTATAGTAAATTAGGTCACATTTTACTAACAACGTCAACGCAAGCAATAGCAATCAATATGGTTTGTGTATTGATTCAACAATTGTGAGTTTCAGTTGGATACAAGTGTAATATTATGATTGAAAATAAAGATGCATTCTTAAGTTTTTTTTAGAAATATTTTAATTTCTTCAATTTCATACATACACGCATGTAATATGTACATATATAATTTTTTCTTTTGTAACTAATAGATAAAATCACTTTTATTGACTATAAAATTTATTTTCAACAACTTATCTATGAATGGTTGCGTTATCGCACAAACGTTCGATTATTATAAAATTATTCACCTGTAAAAATACATTTATAAAATACAAAATCTTATGTAAAAATCCATTTTGAAAAGAGGGGAAATAAATTTTAAAGTATATAAAAACTAGTACATTTAAAAAAAAATTAATTAACATATGCAAGACATTTTTAAGTCAAAAATAGGCACCAATTTTGAAAATTGAGAATGAATATCATAAATGGAACGTATGTTTAAAGCTGCTATGGCACTATAGTAGCATAGTACACTATTGAAGAATTAAAATTAATTTAACGAATTCCTTAGTTGTTTAATAAAAAAAAAAACAAACGGTAGTTTTAAGTCATAAAAAACAATTAACCGATTGTCTTACACATAAAAACAATAATTCATATAAAGTTTCAGAGATTATAAAATGAGATTTTCCTGTAGGATTCAGAAAATGTTGAACTCGAACAGACACTACATCATGGTAAGCTCATAATATATCGTAAGCGTTTGAAATATGAGTCAAGGTGATCATTCACATGCAAACGTCCAGCAGGTGAATCCGAGAAAAACTGAGAGTGAGCTCTCAAAGCACCAAAGTAGTATAAATGCAGCTGATACTGAAAAATATGTATATAACTCAGAGTCAATTTAAAACAAGTTCAACTCGTTAAAATTAGTGAAAGTATAATAATATATGCAAAACAAATTGCTATAATACTTTCCATTTTATTGTTTTGGATTGATGATTTAAAATAAAGACTGGGAGTTATAGAATGTTCTGTTCAAGTTACAGAAGCTGCTTTAATTTTTATTCATTCGTATACATATATTTTTATATATAACACGATATAATTTCATAATGTAAAAATAAGAAAAAAAACTAAATGCACCTTCAATAGGTTACATGACGTCGTTATGTATTGGCAAGTGAGTATTTGTTTACTCTACCACATTCGTCTAGAAGAAATTGCAAAAAATTTTTTTTCAACAAATCAAGTAATTTATTAAAAAAAAGTAAAACATGGGGTTTCTTAAAAGTAGAGGAATTCTTCGAAGCCTTAAAAAAAGTGCTTCTAATATAAAAAAATAGAATCGAGAAACGTCGTCGGACGCCGAAGAGTATTTAATACGGGACGTTGGAAAATAGATACGACACCGACTCCCCGTTATGTGTCCGTCTGACGGCTTCGGAAAACATCATAGAGACGTCGATACACTGGATCTTGGGGCAATCCTTCATGTGCTTGTCCTGAGGGATAGTGTTGGTGACGACGACCGCCTCGAAGCAAGCGTTGTTGATGCGAGAGATGGCCGGCCCCGAGAAGATGCCGTGCGTGAGGATGGCGTAGACCTTAGTGGCTCCGGCCTCGAGCAGCTTCTCAGCAGCGTGGCAGATGGTGCCACAAGTGTCGGCCATGTCGTCCACGAGAATCGCCACGCGGTCTTTGACGTCGCCCACGAGAACCATGGAGGCGACCTCGTTGGCCTTCTTGCGCTCCTTGTGGATGAGCGCGAACTCCACGTTGAGCCGGTCCGCTATGGAAGTGACCCTCTTGGCCCCACCGGCGTCCGGAGACACCACGATGCTGGTGCGCCACTCCGTGATGTTCTCTTTGATCCACTTGAGCACGGCGGGCTCGGCGAACAGGTTATCCACCGGTATGTCGAAGAAGCCTTGGATCTGAGAGGCGTGCAGGTCCATGGTGATGATGTGGTCGGCGCCCGCCACCGACAGCATGTTGGCCACCAGCTTGGCCGAGATGGGCGCGCGGCTCTTGTCCTTCTTGTCCTGGCGCGCGTACGGGAAGCAGGGGATGACGGCCGTGACGCGCGACGCGGACGCGATCTTGCACGCGTTGATCATGATCAGCAGCTCCATGAGGTTGTCGTTGATCTCGCCGCTGCCGCTCTGCACGATGTAGACATCCTCGCCGCGCACCGACTCGCCGATCTCCACGCACGTCTCCAGGTTGCTGAACTTCTTGGTGACGACCTTGCCGAGGTCGATGCCGAGCCTGTCGACGATGCGCTGCGCGAGGTCCGCGTGGGACGTGCCGCTGAACACCTTGATGTTGGGCATGGCGGATGCGGCCGTCGAAGGATGCGGAAGCACGCGAGCGCGCTCCAGACCAGCTCGCAACAGCCCGCGAGCTCGGACCGGCACCCACACCGGCATCAAGACAACACCGCTCACGCGCACGCACACTCGCGCTCGCACTCTTCACACCCGCACCCGCACCCACTACCGCCCCTTCTCATCCGACGGAAAATTCGCTCTCTCCACCGGGAAAATTGCCGCCTTTTTCCGCACTCGCCTTTTCAATTTTCACTTTGCTTTCTTTTTATTTTCGTACTGGAAAAATTCATTGTTTTAAAACAATATTTTTCATTTTTTACGTTGCTGAATACTACCATGACAAACGGGTGTGCAGGATGTGCTTTGTCTAGCATTAGTTGACCGTTCGTATTAATATTAGCAGAACGGTAAACGGACTACTAGTCATATGTGAGTAGATTTAAGAGTATTGGAAGTATGTTAGATGAATTAGGATGGATGAGTATTAGAATTAGTCTAAATATTAGTACATTGTCTTTTGTTTATAAGTTAGATCATAAGTTATTACCTAAGTATTTTGATGATTATATAATAAGGAATAGAGATAAACATAGTTTTTATACTAGCAATAAGGACAAAATAGTTGTAAGTAGAGTAAGAAAGAATAAGACGGCTGGGGGTGTTTTTCATAGGGGTGTGCTCATGTATAATGCCCTCCCTGAGTGCGTCAGGTCTGCTAAAAACATGGATGCATTCCTGCGAGGTGCGAAGAGACACCTCTGTGAGGGACAGTACATATAAGTTAATTATAAATTTTAGAGTTAAGTATAATAATTAAGATGTATTTTTAAATTAGCTTGATAGCTAAAATATATATAAATAAATAAATATGTAAACCAGTCACAGGACAACCGGTCGCGCTAGATCGGTCACACGTGATCACCCGTCACACTAAAACTGGTCACGAGAAAACTGGTTACACCATAAAATCGATCACGAGAAAACTGATTGACCGAATTTAGGGTGTGACCAGTTTTCTCGTGACCAGTTTTGGTGTGACGGGTGATCACGTGTGACCGATCTAGAGCGACCGGTTGTCTTGTGACCGGTTCACATTTGACTAGTAATCACTAGTCATCGGAGCCTGAGGGGGCCGTGTATTGTTCAATTATTGTAAATGCATTGTTAAAGGTTTGCCGAACCTTTTTTACAAAGGATTTACAACAATGGAACAATGAGCGGTACCTTGGCTATCCTACCTCTAGTAATTACCGAACCTAGCAGACAGCAGTGGCGGATTAAGTAAATAGTTACGTTTACACTACCGATATCTACACCCGATACACCCGATATTTAGGAATTTTTCCATATCCAGTTCCTATATTGCAACCTGTGGTTGCTATTTAGGAACTGGTTATGGAAAAATTCTTAAATATCGGGTGTAGATATCGGTAGTGTAAACGTAACCAATGAGGGGCCCCAGGCCAAGGACGGATCCAGGATTTTTATGGGGGTGGGGGGGCGATACAAAAAATGCAATTAAAATACAATGAACACACAATAAAAATATAAAAATAAAAATTTATATGAAAAACAATGTATCGATTCACTTTTTGATACTATTGAGAATCCGTCTCTGTCCTTGTCGCTCTTATGTTTTATCTAGGAAATACCCAGGCTGCACCTGACACCTCACAAATAACAACTGTTTGCAGTTTGGTGCATTGATTGTCCAGCTGTAGGCAGTGTTATCTCCCTAATGGTTTCCATGGGTTTCCGGAAACTCGTTATTTAATATAAAAATTCATAAAAATTTTGTCGAAAATTATACAAATCTTGAAAATTGAATGAACTTTTATGTAATAGTACCTCGAAAGAAATTATAAATGTAGGTATATATTTTTTCAAAATATGTAAATTTTTTGAACCCGTTGTTCCAAAATTGGGGTGACACCACTGGCTGTAGGTAACAAAAAGGGTAAACGAGCTAGATCCCAAATGTGAGCTACCAGGATAACCGCTGCTATAAAAATCGCTCGCGCAGTTCTCCTGTCGCACGAAAATTCGTTGCACAGGAAAATTGCCGTACGAAAAACTGCTAAAATATTGTTCAACAAATGCTTTTTTATACGAGATTTGGGCAGTTTTCTATACGGCAATGCGACGAATTTGGTAATTGGACTATTTGTCACATTGGGGTGGTCACAAAGACAATTTTTGCCATGAAAATCGCGAATACACAATATTTGGCACTCAAGTTCTCGTTACTATGATAGTTATCGTTAGTATGATCGACTTTTCGGCTGCCAGATGTTCCGTTATAGAGATTTTAGTGACTTTGTGACGAGTAATTTGTGACCAGTAATCACCGAACCGACGAATTTATGTGCGATAGGAGATTCGCGTGAGCGATTTTCGTAGCGGTAGTTATCCTGGTAGCGATTCACATTTGGGATATAACCCGTTTACCATAATGAACATAGGGTGAAAATATAAAAATTAAAATTAATATTAAAAATAATATATCGATTCTCTTTTTTAATATTATTAAGAATCCGTCTCCGTCCTTGTCGCTATTACTTCCTAGAATCTACATAGGAATCATCCAGGTTGTACCTGACAAATCGCAGCTGTTTGGCGCATTGACTGTTAGCAATCATTTTGTACGCTGCGACAAAAATATTTTAAATCAATAAACAATTTTCAAACGGCCATGAAATTTAGGGGGGGGGAGGGCGATTGCTTCCATTGCCATCCTCTGGATCTGTTCTTCAATATTGAACAAGGGCATAAAGAATACTCAGTATTGTCACAGTGATCTTATTTTTACATACCTCTTTTTATTTACTTATAACACAATGAAAAAATAATTGTTCTTGAAAAGGAAACAATATTGTATTAGGTCTATTAAATAGTTTTGATTTTTACTCATTTGAAACCTTTATATGCAGTTTCTAAAACTTAAGCATCAAAAGTAGCCAACTGAAGTTGAATATAGATTGTATAGGGGTAGATAGTGGTGCGTTGGTGTAGTTGTGTTTTGGTGTTGGCCGAGAAAGGTGCGGTTAAGGTCTTTTCGCGCGTGTCCAGCCGGTGTGGTCGGCTGTCAGCGGATCTCTCGAATCCGCGGAATCCATCGGATCCGGTGTGCGCTTCGCGTCGCCGTTGACCAAAACTCGATAAGATGGCTGGCGATCTGGGTGAGAAGGGCGAGACGGCCGCGGCCGGAGCCGGTGGGGCCGCCGCGCCCGCCAAGAAGAGGAGCACCATTCAGTTGGCGGTGGGGCTCAAACGGGGCCATCGCACCACCAAGATCGCCGCTGGCAGCAAGTCTTCCGACAATGCCAAGAATGTCAAGATCAGGCCGTCCCGCAGGAAGGGGGTAACAAACAGATTGCTTCTCTAACATAACCTCTAACGTAACTCACGTTTGCGATTCATCAGATTTGACAGATTTGACATTTTTAACTCCGACCGTGTCGATAACGACCATGTCTACGTCTCCAGTTTGCACGTGCATTTTCTAAATATTTGTTGAATCATTTTTTTGGATGATTTACGAGTTGAATAACCCAATATTGAATTATAATTTTACTAGGTGTATTCTGATTGTTGGCTAAATATTCTTTTTACTAATAATGTAATGTTCCACGTTAAATGTAAGTTGCTCAGTATTCAATCTGAATTAAATGAAAATATCTCAAAACAGTATGTGGTCCAACTCATGAAGAATATAAATTAGTTTTAATTGGAATTGTAGATAGTTCATTATAGCCTAATAATTCATCTTCGAAATTATCATATTAATGCTCACCATTAAAATTCTAAATTTTATTTGGTTCTGTTTTCATAGTTGAATTAGTGGATATATTCAAGATTTGTATAACTATAACTAAATATTATATCTGAATACTTTGATTGTTCATGCGATTAATATATTTTTGTGTTTTTACAGATGTTGACCAAGCACTCTAAGTTCGTCAGAGATCTGGTTAGAGAGGTCGTCGGTCATGCTCCATATGAAAAGAGAGCAATGGAATTGCTCAAAGTATCCAGAGATAAGAGGGCTCTGAAGTTCCTCAAGAGGCGTTTGGGTACCCATATTCGTGCCAAGAGGAAGCGAGAAGAACTTTCCAACATTCTTACACAAATGCGTAAAGCTGCCACACATCACCCGAAGTAATTTTGTAAAGATAATAATAATAAAACATTTTATTAATTTATGCTGGTTTTTTTTTCACACATCAATATTACATACAATATTTTGAGTATAAAATGAATCATCAGATAACACAACACTACCTTTTTTATGCATATGTAGTGTAACTAGCAATGTTGCCTGAGGATGGGTTGTTGAATCTTAAGACTAATGGCCACTGACTCATATTTGTATCATGTTGAGTGCACAATGCTTACTGACCGCTTATACATTTATGAATCACGACTGCGCGAACTGTTTCAGTCCGCTGATATATCACGTTTTCGTCATAAACGAATACAAAATTGAATTATCGGTCACAAACGATTGACGAAAACGTGGTACAAAAATATATCAGCAGACTGAAACAGTTCGCGCAGTCGTGAATCGTATGTTTCCGCGGCCAGTAAACGTTGTGCACCCAACATGACACAAATATGGGTCAGCGGCCGTCACAGTGTTGATCAAATGGAAATTTTCATTGGTTTTCATATACATTTAAAGAAGAATATTTGCCGAGTTTCATATCAGCTGGAGGAATATAAAGAAATGGGGCGAGTAGAGTCCTTTTATGATATTGGCATAAAGCTAACAATGGGGAATTTTTGCTAGGAGCTTTTCTGGGGGGGTTTGGGTTAGGCGCACATGGTGGGCTTATAGCTTTTAATACATATATATCATAGATGAGGCATTTCAATTTCCCAGAGAATTGGATCCAACAGTGAGGGGAAGGAAGGCAAAAGTGACGATAAATCTTTTTAGAAGTCGGCTAGCTGGAGAGTGTACTTTTTTTTTTGCACTTCAAAAGGGAGACAAGTTTCAAGAGTCAGGCCCCATCTAAAAATGTTATTATATATCTGCTGTAACACTAATATTTGAAGCTATATATAAACAGTGAAGCCCCGTAAACTTCCACAGCTCTGGGCCTCAGTGTCTCAATAGTGACTAGTGAGGCATAACAAAGAAATTTCATGTTTGTATCCAGTCTTTGTACATACATACATGGTAATTCAAAATTATACAGGTCATTGGAAGTTAAGGTTATTTGAGGTATTAGGTTTTTTTTATATGCGTATAGTATCAAAGGTTTATTAAGGATATGTTATCGAAAACTTATTCATTTATTCTTACGTGGTTTTATTTAATTTGACCATGTGTACGGACAAGCATTCTTGGAATCAAGTTTTGACGTACTTACACTGTCAACTTTCTTGAAATTCTATCAAAGAAAATCCACTTATTCAAAAAAGGAAAAAAAATATTTTTTTAATTAAAACTTATTTGCAATGTAGTTGAATCGTTAGAATTAACAGATGGTATCTTGGAAAATGACATCTAAAATTCAGCGTTCATAAATAAGAACATGCTAATATTGGGTGTTTTTGGTTTCTCTATAACTATTCAGCGTTTATATTAAATAATTCGAAAGATTCATATTCCGTATTGTAAGATGAATCCATACTCGGTTATCACATCAGTTAATCAACATTCAATAATTGCATTATAGTGTGTATATGTCGTGTTTTTCAATAGTCACGGGATAATAAAAAGTGAAACATTGTAACTTAAGAAGTATTTTTATACATTCATATTTAATAACATTTTACAATAAATAATAACTAAATCGGTATAATGTATAATTGTAAACATTCATGGGTTAACATCAAAGTCTTGAAATTTTCTATAAATATTCCACCATCTCCCCATAACACCTACATCAACAATTCGGCCAGGAATGGAGAGGTAGCTAGGCTTCGTGTATTCGCATGTTGCTTTGTAGATGGCACAATCGCTGTCATAATCGTCGATCCATAGGAATGATATCAATCCTAAGTTAAGTCTCCTCAGGGTATTTTGATTATAGCATCTTTCTATAAGTTTGAAATGTTCTACAGTTTTGGGATTACGACAAGCGTCTCCGATTAATATCATGTGACTGGTGTAATTTCGCATGCTCTCTTTGAAATCCGATTCGTCAGGATTTGTTTTTGCTAATTGATACCCTGCGACTAACATGGAGCCGACGAATATGGCTTTCCTCGGACTGTCTTGAATCTCTGTCCTTAAATCCACAACCATACTTTTGTAATCAGCGTGAAGACTCTTCCAGTAAGTGGTCCATTTTTCGAGAAACGTGACCTTGGATTTCTCTGGTAAAATGGGTTTATTTGTGACGGAACTCAAAGTTGAAGCCCTTCTGATTAACATACTGCCCTTGAGTACGCTTGACATTGTTATGCCTAGTTTGACATAAGACATAACCTCTATATTATTTGGTCGGAAATACGAAATATTCCGGCATCTAATATATAATTTCGTGGTTCGGTGATTACTAGTCAAATGTGAACCGGTCGCTCTAGATCGGTCACATGTGATCACCCGTCACACTAAAACTGGTCACGAGAAAACTGGTCACACCCTAAAACTGGTCACGAGAAAACTGGTCACACCCGAAAATTGGTCACGGTTGTCCTGTGACTGGTTTACATATGACTAGTAGTCCGTTTACCGTTCTGCTAATATTAATACGAACGGTCAACTAATGCTAGACAAAGCACATCCTGCACACCTGTTTGTCGTGGTAGTATTCAGCAACGTGAAGAGTAAAAAACATAGAATAGGCCTGTAAAAAATGAAAAAATTTGACTAAAAATATTGTTTTAAAACAATGAATTTTTCCGGTACGAAAATAAAAAGAAAGCGCCTTCCTAGACAATTAATTACAAACAATGCAGGATTTTATTATTACATAAAATGCTGCTGAATTTCCGGAAGCTGAAGAACACGAAATAATAATTAATTAGAGAATTAATCCATTGGGACATACATATATGGATTTAGATTTTGTACATAATTTTTACAAATTATACACATAATAAATACAGAAGATTTGTGTCAAGAGGAAAGATGATTTTTTTCCAATTTTGAGGAAGCATTTCAACAATGATCTGATAAAATTGGCAAACTCTGATAAGAATCGATCGATTTGGAGTTACAAATACCCCCAAATCTAACCAGCAGTATGGCGGATCGAACCCACTGATCACTTGGTGCTAAACATACACGCTACCATTAAGCCACACTGCTGGCTAAATTTATTATTTATTATACTATTAGATTAGCCATGTTTATGCGGTTTATATTATAAATACCGAACTAAGCCGGGTAAACCACTAGTATATGATACATGAAATAAAAGGTTCGGTGATTATTCCGCAAAAAGCGATCTCACGCACGTCACTTAAATTTCGATCACGGAACATCTGGCACCTAAAAACTCCATCAATCGAAAGCCATTCACGCGAAATATTGTACTAAAGAGAATTCGAGTGCCAGATATTCCGTATTCCCGATTTTTGTGGCAACGATTGTCGTGCACGAGATCGCAATTTGCGCAATAATCCGTTTACCGAAAAAAAAAAAAAAAATTATATTTCTCCCAAAATAGCATCAATTTTTAATGTTATAAAATAAATTGCAATAAAAAATAATTTCAAATTCTATACGAGTTTATTTGACTTGCATATCTACATTAACAAATATACAACTTCATTAAAAATTTGCGAATAATTATGTTTAAGATTTAATAATGAATATTCTTTGACAAAATACAATATCTAAGTCCGAGTGCATCTTCATCATTTGTTACAATCTGTTGCCATTGTTGATGTTATTCTGAAACAAAAATAAAGGAACGATTAAACTATTCAACAATTTTCAATTAAAAAAAGTAAAAAAAATATATATATTTAAATTTGTTTCCTTTACTTTTTTAAAGCATACAAAGTTATCATAAACGAACTAAATCGATATAGCGATTTCGTGTCCGTGTGTGCGCAAATAAGTGCAGTTCTGAGTTGTATAGTAACGGAAAGCTACATTGCTTCCACATATTTTCATACAAATTGATTTGTATCGTAAAGTATTATAAAAATCCTAAATATAATCACTGTTTATAAGTGAGTTGATGCTTTTGCTCTTTTTTTTTGGTTTGAAAATACGCACAAATGATTGGACACACGTGTCGCACAATGAGTTTTACAAATTAACCCTTTTTAGTAGGCATGGAACCGCCACCTTTGGCTTCGCGACGTTTTCTACCCATTGGTGGAGCTGGCATCTTGCTCTTCATTGACTCCATGTCAGGCATATCGGGAGGCGCCTGACGAGCTACCTATAAATAAATAGATAAAAATGTCGTCAATACATACATACATATGTAACACTTGAAACACTAGTAAGGATATATTTGTTAATATGATCAAAAATACAAATAAAAATTTGCATCAATACACTAGTAAATCGATTTACACGGTTTTTTTTAATCAACCATGGTCTTGAAAAGTCGTCATTTTCAATGTATCTATGTTTTAAATTCATTTCATAAGTCTCTTGAGCTCTTCGTTGGAGTTAGCTGGGTGAATTAACAGAACACGGTCAATTTAACGTGGCTTCTATCCTGAAATCGAAGGCAAATCTAACAGTAATTCCGAATGAACCAGATTTATTAGCTGCCATGAATGTGATGAAAGTTGTCCAATTATGTACTTAGTAGAAATTATGTCATAACTTTCTTACACAGTATTTTATTTTTGATTTTTTAACTTATTATTTAAATGACTACTTCTTGGAAAATTTAAGTACCATTTATGCAAATGTACTATAAGTAAAATTCTTTAATATGTATTATGATTTCCAAAAATAGACGAGCTTTGCTAAATATCCACTGTCACGGAATTTCGAATAAAAACGTATCGAGTATGATACTCGATTTAAAACAAATACATACAAATAGTAACTTGAAAAAAGACCCGACTCCGATTTTAATCCCGACTCTTGATGGTGTAGTAAAGTCGGCTCTGACCCTGGTTCCTATTCCGATTCTTAACTTGAACGAATTCGATTTTAAAAGTATCGCATAATTTTTATTCTTATAAGTACCAATAGATCAAGTAAATGTTGTTATTTTATTTCTTGAGTTTTTCTATGCGTGTTTCAATATGCTTAAGATTATTTTCAGATACTACAGTTTTGATTTCACCTACCAATGTGATAAATAGGCTAATTGTCAAATATTTAGATTTGTAGTATTCGGTATAGATGATTCACTCTCGCCGTAAACCTATGAAGCATTCGTTATTTATACAATATGTATATATTTATTTATTGAAAAATCAACAGACAACAGATGTAGAAATGCATAAAAATAAAAAATAAACGTAACAAAATAATGAGCCCAATTATAGATTTTCACAAATTACATAAAATGGTACATAGAGACAAACAAATGAAAAAGAAAAGAATAAAAACTAAAACATGACTAAATAGAACAGTGCATAACTAAACATAAAGTGATATAGTATTGGATAAAGATTATATAATAGAAATATAAATGGATCAATCAATTAAAACTCTCCCGATGGCAGTCCTGAATTGATGCAAGGAAATACCGAATAGATCAATGTAATTCAGGTCCCCGTTAAACATACATAGGATAAACACGCTGTCGGCTGTAGACAGGAATATTTTAGGGAATTGTTTTTGAGAGGATTAAGTGTAACCTAGCTGGGATCTTGAAACCAACCTTACTCAGTAAATCGGGACAATCAAGGAAACCAATTAGGAGCTTAAAAAGCAATGTAGCATCAGTGATTTGTCGCCTGGCAGAAAGATTGTTAAAGGATAGGAGTTTTAAAATATCGGGAACAGTAGTATGGGCGTAGATGGGAAAACGGTAGCGTAAGGATTTGATAAATTTTAGTTGGACTTTTTCAATACAGTTACATAATATGGGATATATAAAAAGGTGACCAATATATGAACATTATTGAGTAACATAAATGTTTAAAGAAAAAAATAGTTTTATTTCTGCGTCTCCGAGCCCACAAAAAAAGTCTATGAATCCATAAAGCTGACTCCGACTTTACAGTCTTGTCAAATACATTAAAGTGTGTGATACAAGAAGTAGTAAGTGTGATGAAAAAAACGACAGATTATAAAACTTACCCGATTGAGGGATTCAAGATTTGAAGATTCCACAGGAGCTGCATAGCCAGTCTGAACGAAACAAGCGATCAATACGATGACGGCGAAAAACAAAACTGAAAGTTTCATCGTGAGTTAGTAAAGCGATGTTACTCTTTTAGCTGAAGCAACACGTTGAATGTTCCTGCTACTGTCGAGTTTACAGTTTTTATAATGAAATTCATGGTTGGCTTTGCGTGATGTTACGATTGTGTGTTGCGACTCATTTTTTTTATCCGATCGCGTGGACTTCCTGCGATCGAGGACTAGATAAGGATGCATAATAAAGATTACTATGAAAAATATCGTGTGTGAAAAATATAATAGATTCTGTTTCAATTGCGATAATCATATATATGTATGGACATATACATCGAGGCATTTTAAAAAAAATGACACGATAAAAATAATTACATCCATTAGATGCATTTGTTTGAACAATGCAATGTCAATGATGATAAAGATAAAACACACAAAATGGAACAACTCCCCAAAGGATATAATGAATATAGTTATTTTTTTTATTCTTAAAATTATACGGATTTTTTGGTTCAATTCATGAAAAAATACTAGGCTCTATCATCATCATCATCATATTTATCTTTCACCATTTGGCACTTAATGAAGGTCTTCAATATCTGTGAAGGTATATCAAATTTCATTCCAGAACTAGCGCAAGTCTTATTGATTAGATTCCACATGTTTTATGTAATCCATTGGAATAGTTTATTTGACCTTCCTCGTGTTAAATTGCGTCTGCTTGGATTCCATCTACTGCAGATAAAATTAATGCCATAGTTTTTCTATAAATAGCACTGCGAATATCTATATTTGATGTCTTTTTTCATTGTTAGATAAAACAGCATTTAATTTTCCAGTAAGTATTATATCTAATATGTAATTTCGAAAGCGACTTTGTATATATATACATATGTATGTAAGTATTTTTGGTTGAGAACGTCGAAAACAAGTCAAAGTTTCTATGACGACGATTTGATTGGTTGAATATTATTTTTTTTCGATTCAAATAAATTTAATAAAAAAACGAATGAATATTTACTATTAGATTCGTCATGTTTAAGCTGTTTATATTACAAATACTGAGCGTAGCCGGGTAAAAAAACTAGTGTATAATAAATGTTAAGTTGATAAGGTTATCAAAATTAATTGTTATTATCATATATAAGAATAAATTTTACACATATATATATATATATATATACATATGTACATATATACCTGGAAGGCCTCACAGGTAAACCCCAATGAGCCTTCCTTGCCAATTACAAACAATGCAGCATTTTTATTACATAAGTTGCTGAATTACGAGACAATGAAAACTCGAAATTAACGAGACATCTATGAATTTTAACTTGTACATAAATTTTATTGTACATTAATCATACTCAAATAGTGGTGACATAGTAGGTAGGAAGGTTTTTGGCAGAGAAATTGGCAAACTCTGATAGGAAACGATCGACCTGGAGTCACAAATATCCAAGTCTGACTAGCCGGTGGCCGTCACTGCAAGGAATGTCGAAAAATGGAAAAAAAATAAATCGATTCGTCGATTCGTCGTTAGCATAGGACAGGGTTAGAGATTTGAAAGATCTTTAACATGTGGCAGAGTGCCAGGGTTACATTGTGATGAAACAGATAGATAACCCTGACCTACGTTAACGACGAGTCGATTTTAATTTTTTCCATCTTTCGATTTTCCATCGAGTCACTTTCCTTGCAGTGACCCAGACCCCTGACTAACAGCATTACAGATAATATTCTTTTCAATTGAGTCAACTCACGGAATCGAATCCGGTGACCTTTCGGTGCTAGGCAAAAGCCCAACCACCGAGCCATGCTGCTGGCTATATAAAAATTACTGGCTAAATAAAAATTACACAAAATAACAATATGTAAATTTGACCAAATCCAAATTATTTTATGAGATTTTCTACTACAGCGTGTTAGCATAGTCCATGTGGCTCTGAAATAAAAAAAATCAGAAAAAAAATATGATTTAAATTCCCATATATTTTAGAATACTATTAAATTTAAAAACGGTTGAATTTTATTATTTTAGAAGAAAAATAAATACAATATTAGATATTAAATGCGCAATGTGTCAAAAAGTCTTACACAATAGTTATAGTATTTGGACCAAATTGATGCAATGTGGTTTTGACGTCCACGCTTGTCAGTTCATTTTTGACATTTGTCGTGAAAGTTTGACATTTTTAGTTGTTTAATATTTTATATTACGTGAGTTTTATATTTTCTATTTCATATTTAAATTGATTATAAACTTAATTTTGTGAAGTATTAAAAAAATATGTTACGATCGATTGTGAAATATTTCAGTTAGTCACACTCGCTATTTTTTTTTATTGTTCTAGTTTAAAATAAATCGCAATGCATTTGGTACCTGCTAGTAAATTAGGGGAGTTGCAGAAATTTGTGGAAAACATCAGAAATATTTGTATATTGGCTCATGTTGATCATGGCAAAACAACGCTAGCTGATTCCCTTGTAGCCAGCAATGGTATAATTTCGCAAAGGGCTGTAGGTAGTCTTAGATATTTGGATAGTCGACCAGATGAACAGAAACGTGGCATTACAATGAAGAGTAGCAGCATATCTCTATTACATTGCATATTAAGTTCTGAATATTTGATCAATCTCATTGATTCTCCTGGTCACGTTGACTTTTCAAGTGAAGTTTCGACCGCAGTTAGGCTTTGTGATGGTGCTATCATTGTGGTAATATTTTTTCCACTATTTTAAATTTATTGTACATATTCATACATTCATATATGAGCGATTACTGAATAGATATACATATGTATGCTTTTGTTTATAGGTGGATGTGGTAGAAGGCGTATGCCCTCAAACTAGACTTGCGTTAAAGCAAGCATACTCTGAGAATATAAGACCGGTGCTCGTGTTAAATAAAATTGATAGACTTATTTTGGAGATGCAATTGACGCCTATTGATGCACATGTTCATTTAACGCAGATATTGGAACAAGTTAATGCTGTTTTAGGCGAATGTTTTGCTTCTGATGTGTTTGAAAAAGAGGAGATAATTGATATGGTATAATTATTTTAAAGGAACTACATGTCATATATTGTATTTATTTGAGTCGCACAATATTATTTTAAATTATAGGAAAAAGTGGAGAAAAATGACAGCATTTTAAAAGAAGGTATTTATAATTGGACTTCAGCTTTGGATGATGCTGACGATTCCCATTTGTATTTTACTCCGGAGTCTGGAAATGTAGTATTTGCGAGTGCAGTTGATGGTTGGGGGTTTGCGATTTCCACTTTTGCCAAACTTTTTTCGGAAAAATTGGGTTAGAAATATGTATAATTACGTATATTTAATACTTGAATCGGTGTATATTTTCTGAATGTTTTAAAATTTTGTTCATGGAATATTTTCAGGAGTTAAGGAAGAGTTATTGCAAAAAGTTTTATGGGGGGATTTTTATTTTGATTCAAAAACGAAAAGATTTATGAAAGGAGCTCAAGAAAAAGCCAAGAAACCCGTATTTGTACAATTGATTTTAGAAAATTTATGGTCTATGTATGAAACCATAATAGTCAGGAAAGACAAGGATAAAGTAGAGCCCATGACAAAGAAACTGGGTATTAATTTGGCTCCCCGTGATTTACGTCACAAAGATATGAAAGTGCAGTTACAAGCAATCATGTCGCAGTGGTTACCATTAGCGTCGAGTGTATTAAATATGGTTTGTCAGAAACTACCTTCTCCGAAAGAAATTTGTGAAGAAAAAGTTGAAAAGTTAATGTGCTATCAGACTGGGCAGTTTGAATACCTAAACCCATCAACAAAAAAATTAAAAAATGACTTTTTAGCATGTAGTAGTGATGAAAATCGTCCTGTAATTGTTTATATATCTAAAATGTTTCCATTTGATCGTAAACATTTGCCTGAAAATAAACCTAAACCTCTGACACCCGAAGAGTTGGCTCGAAGGAAAGAAATTGCCCGACAACGTCATGCTGCAAGGCAAAATCAAGTCGATGAGTCGAATCCGATTGTTTTGGATAGTGCTCTTTTAGATGCGGCATTGACTGAAGCTGAGCTCGAAATAGAAGAAGATGATATTTTTATTGGATTTGCTCGTATATTTAGTGGAACATTGAAAAAAGGCTGTAAATTATATGTCTTGGGTCCAAAACATGATCCAAGAGCTTTTGAAAGCAGTGATGGAAAAGTTGATATTGATAAAAATTTAACTTTAAGCACTTTAAGTAGCAATCAACATATTACTACTTTTGAGTATGTTTGTTTTATTATAATAATAAACTAATATATATTCACTACTTTTTAGTTATATTCAATTTAAATTTATTATTATTTTAGAGTGAGCAAACTCTATCTTTTAATGGGCCGAGAACTCGAAGAGTTGGAAGAAATACCAGCTGGAAATATCTTAGGTAATTTGATTGTCAATATCTTCTCCATCCCCCAGAGATCTGGGTCCTGATATAGCTGCACCATCTGCACTATATATTATACACCACTGAAATTAAACTTTTCTTTAATTTTTTATCAGGAATCGGTGGATTAGACGACCATGTTTTGAAAAGTGCAACTTTAAGTTCTACTGTATTCTGCCCTTCGTTTACCGAAATGCAAGTATATGCTGTTCCTATTGTAAGGGTGGCTGTTGAAACTCAACATCCATCGGATATGCCAAAATTAGTAAAAGGTAATTTTCCTTGTTAAATTTGAATAATGTATATTATTTACTTTGATTCATGAAGCATAATTTATTAAATCAGGTCTAAAATTACTGAATCAAGCGGATGCCTGTGTACAAATATTAGTGCAGGAAACTGGCGAGCATGTTTTGTTGACTGCTGGTGAAGTTCATCTTGAGAGATGCTTAGAAGACTTGAGGTAATTGTATTTGCTAATGTATTTTTACTTACTTGTATTTTTTTGTCATTTAATGGTTTTTTAAAATTATTGTTGATTTTATTTGCAGCACACGATATGCTAAAGTACCTATAACTGTGTCAGAGCCTATCGTACCTTTCAGAGAAACAATAGTTGAAACGCCCAAAATTGATATGGTTAATGAAGAGATAGATGATCAAAATGTCGTGAAACAGACAAATTCTGATGAAAAACAAACTAAAAAGAATACAATAGTCATGTATACATCGAATAAACAATGTATTATTAAAATTAAAGCTATTCCGCTTCCACAAGAAGTTACTTTAGTATTAGAAAAAAATGCTGATATTTTGAAACTTTTGAATTCTCAAGCATTTAGTACTTCTAAGCTAAATTCGCAGACTCAGATGAAATTGGTACCTTTAGACGATGATTTTATAAAACTTGATATAACACCAGACGTTGATATAAAAGACAACAAACACGATATCGAATCAAAGCTTGAGATTACAAATTTGAGCTTGAAAGCCATTGAGAGCTTTAAATCGGAGTTGGATGCTGCATTCAAATCATCTGGAACTGAATGGAATAACGCTATTGAAGAAATATGGTCTGCTGGTCCTAGGAAATGTGGCCCCAATCTTTTACTCAACCGGATAAAGGACTTCAGAAAGTCTTTATTCGATTATGATTTAGAGATAATTGATTGCGTTAAAGATAGCCGAAATGATTACACTAGCAGTTTTGTAAACGGATTTCAATTGGCAACCCTCGCTGGTCCATTGTGTGATGAACCTATGATGGGTGTTGCGTTTGTCATCAAACAGTGGACCATTCTGAAAGCTGACCAAGATGAAATCGGTATTGCCAGTCAACCATACGGACCGTTTTCAGGTGTCTAATTATTCGATAAATTTTATATAATTATTTTCTTTAATTTTTATGTTGTTAAGTGAACTTAGCCGTGTTGTATTTAAATCGGTAATATTTAATTTTAGGTCAAATAATGTCTACTGTGAAAGAAGGATGTAGAAAAGCATTCCAGGCACAACCACAGAGAATTATGGCTGCTATGTATACTTGCAATATCAATGTCAAACCTCAAGTCTTAGGTGAGTACATATTTAGATACATGTTATGTTTTTTATTTTCTTCAGGTTTAAGATTAAAATTAATTACAGGTCATAAATGCAATCGTTGGGTAAATAAATAATAATCAACATGTTTATTTATATTTGAGTTTATTTTGATAAGTAGAAATGTCGTAAAATATTTACATTGTAGTTTCAACATATCGCACTTTACAAAATTCTAATCGCAATGCTATTAGTAGATATATAATACGTATATAATTAACTTATTAAGGACAAAGTTATCTGTAAATAAATAATAAGTTTCAATTAAATAATCACATAATTTAATGGTTTTAGAATAAATCTTATCAATACATTAAAATAATTATTAATGATAGTTATAAGAAGACTTAGCTAATATTTATACTATCACATTATTTCTTAAATTGAATATATAGATTAATATATTTAATCTTCAATATAAAAATTTTTCTACTATAAATTTCAAGCATAAAAAGTTGAGCTTGGTTCGACTTAAACCTTTTGATGATTGTAAAAATATATTTTTTAACATTAAAAAGTCGCAGTTGTACAAACGTTTTCATATATTTATTAATTCATGTGGTGTTTTTTGTGCAATTTTTATTAATGTGTACGAATTGAAATTTTCTTTAACCCTCCACCTGTGGCCGAAAGAGATGTCGTGAAAATTCATTTGGCGAAAAGTAAAAATTTCGGTAACGTGAATCAAAACACATTGAATATTGTGTTAATGCTTTAACTTGTTTGTTAGAAAGATTCTAGTGAAATCTAATCATCCACGCACTAATTGTGAGATCAATGGTTGGATGGTTAATTATGATGTGTGAGAATATTATAATATATATTATCTAGAAGAAATCCCTGAAAGGTATATTGGAGAAAGTTTTCAAATATATCCAATGATATTACCCTTTTAATCATATTATTAGACATATTTGAAAGTGAGTTAATTAACTAAATAAAAGGGTTCCCATCTCCAATTTATACCCAAAATATGGAGTATTTAGTCATAGAGTCTAAAACTGATGGAATATATGTATACTTTATTAATATACTTATTACATTCTTCATCGTTTGATATATATTTTGATCACCTGTTTTTGTACGCATTACAAACTTTTAATCTTATATCTGTAGTATATTTATCGATTATATAGCACCGAAATTTTGTGCATACATTTTAACAAACTTATAAATGTTTTGCGATAATTTTTATGTTATGTTATATCAAAAAAGTTACGATTGTCCAGAACACACGAATTAGTTTCCATCTTATTTTTTTTATGTTTGCAAAGGGTATAATTAACGTTTTCTTTTATTTCATATAATTCGAATGTGCAAATGGTTTTACTCTAAATTCAGTTTTCCCAATCTGCTGTGTTCACTACCTCTTTTACTTTTTCCCATGGAATCGGTGGCATTTGTATGCTCATATGTCTGCGTCTCGTATCTCTGATTGTTCTCGCCATTCTATTATAGTGCGTATTAGATCCTGAATATCCAGGATATCTTGTTTGAGATTGTTCTTGGTTGTAAGTCGGTTGAGAGTATCCTAGTTTGTAGCCAGTTGTAACAGGACGACTTGTTGGGCTGTTGTATGCTGAAAACAGTTGTATTTTTTTTTTTTAATATTATTGTTTCACGTGATAAATTTCATTATAAAATACTTATTGTAAATTTTAATACCTGTCGTGGATGACTGATGTCTAAGCGATTGTACACACATCATTCCATATACTCTAATACCGGGAACGGAAGCATACGTTGGTTGATCATGTGACATTGGACCCTCTGAAAAATGTATTGTGCATTTTTTTTAAATAAGTTCAATATTAAAATGTGTTTTTTAAACATAAATAAAATATTTTAATACCCAATATGAATTCTTCAGGACATCTGCATATAACTAAGTAGTGAGATTTTCCCGTTCGTACATTTTGAAGTGCTAGTAAAGACCAATCTCTCGGTGCTCTACATTCTCTCATCTCTGATGTTGCTTCACATGTTTTCACCAATGTGACTGCTTTGTGAGCATACTGTAAAATATTTAATTAGAATATTTAGGCAAATTTGGCAGAGAAAATGTGTCGCTGATAAATCTTATGATTCATAATTTTCTTTGATGCAGTTTTTAAAAACAACTAGGTACATTTAAATAAAGACGGATGGATTTATTTCGTCATCCTGAATTATCTACGGCCATATTTATACCATTCAGTGTCACCATCCTACACATAAAGGAAGAGAAGAAAAATCAAGACACATTTGTAATTTCACGCCTCCCATTCTGAACTATGTGTTGCATTGTTGAAAGTACAGAATCAATCTGTCATAGGCCCTGGCTGACTCTGAGATAACGAATTGACAAATTGCAGTCATAAGTAAGATTTGGTTTTACCTTCTTTTTCGAATCGGTCGTCAGTTGAGTTGTATGCATGTCGTCAGCGTTCAGGGATGCCGAGCATGGGTCTCGATGACGAGCTGGACACGCACATAAGGGCTGGGTATAGTTCAATCTCACGTACACTGCATTGCATACCTGAATATTATAAAGTTTTGATGCAATTAGTTGTTATAATCTTTATACATGAGTGAAGTAATTTTTTGGAAAACCTTTTATGATATTAATTTTTTTATTGTTATTTTGTTTTATATATCTACTATACAAGATCTCTATTATGTATGTACCTGTATATATTTTCATCATATTCATTTGTAGCTGTTCATGTATTTAAATGTCATATAAAAGTAACAGATTTACAAATGAAACTTAAATGAATAATTTGTATTAAAATATTCATATATATTTTCAAATAAAAAAAGAAAACAAAGGAGTGAAAGCGATTGAAATTACAATTTTTCAACTCCATATCTATGGATGCTATTGAAGTTAAATTTGAATATCTTGCATATGCAGCTTCAATTCGACTGAAGTATTATAGTTTTTGCAATGCCATCATATCAGTGAGTGCTTTCAGTGTTTTTTGTTCTTAAATTTAAGGAATGGAATCAGTTCGTTTTCCATTCATTCTTATTCGAAGTAGATACATAGGCAGTAAAATAAGTAATACGATCCAAAATCGAATCTTCTAAATCGAACAATATGAGACCATGTCCCTTATATTCTGATCTAAATTATCTCTTAGTTTGTTTGAAATTTTTTTTCTGATATTATATTATCATATCTCATATACAAAAGTACGTAGATAGTGAGCAAATAACATATGTAGATTGTATAGCTGGTCAGAATATTTTAGCTTTTCCCAGGTGGGGGCAAAATTTTTGACCAGTAAGGAATGGAAACTTTCTGGGGGGGGGGGGGGGGGGTGATTCTTATCTAATTGATTTCATCAATCTGGATATTAAAAACGACCAGATTTTGTCAACAGTTAGTGCCCATTGAATCAGTTTTTTTTTTCATTTTTGTATTGCGGCTTATTTAGTGCTGTCGTTTTATATAGCGATATGGGTATTGTTTTACCTGTTGGATTGCACATTCTGGAAGCAGGTAGATGTGCTGGTTGTGCGGATAGTAATGATACTTAGTGGGTTTCGCCAGAACGGACGTTGAACCTGCCGGCAGTGGTACTGTCTGTGGAAAATTGAAATTAAACATTTAAAATTTAGAATCTTAGAGGATTGTCGAGAGAAAAGTAACTTTTTCGCCGTAAAGTAAACCGTTACAATTTTGCGGCTGATTTGAGCGTTTTGCGGTAACATATAAATGAAGGTCAGTAGGGACCGTCTCTTAATTCCTACCATTCTTTCGTTCGGTATGACACGGATTTTTTCCCTCGTGTAATTCAGTTCTCGTTCGCGTTCGTGAGAGTGCATTGTGCTCCGTTCTGCGGCTAAAAGCAAAATGCCCCATCTCCACTTTACTCGTTCGCTCGATTTTTTGACCGCGATTCCACTAGCCATTCTATGTACGTTTCGCATAATACGAAACGGAATATATCGATTATGCGTAATTGGTCATCGCCGGAATTGGAACGATACCCATTGCCTATGATTTCAGCTCGAACAGATCGGAAGTCGTCGATTTTATATCGTAGGGCGTTATGGCGCAGCATCTATTCTGTTACAATGTACATACATATAATTGTATGTATGTATGTATATTTCAATAAAGCGATGGAATGCTTTCAGTTTGTACACAAGTTCTATGTACGATCCGTTATCATAGATGCAAATAACACACTGACCTTCTTAAGGCCGTACGTGCACTCTCGTGTGTGGGTGAGAACTTTTGCATTTTACACCTTTGATATGCAATGTTCCACTCTTGATATTATGTATTTATTTCTATTTATTCATGGCGTGTAAACACGAATTAATACGTAAACGTATTAATTCAACGACTATCCGATTAAATTTTTGGCGGTTAAGATGAAAGTGAAAACACACCGTATAATTTTTCAGTGAAAATTTATATAAGAAAAGCTTATTCTTATATTAGACTAGTGGTGCTACCCGGCCTAGATCGGTAAACGGAAATTAAATGTTAATTATGAAAAAAAATTTCATTTGTTTTTTTATTAAATTTATATTTGAATCGAAAAAAAATTATATTATTTAACGACCGACCAATCACAAACGTCTTTGACCAATCTAGCCAATCAGAAACGACTTTGACGACAGCCAATCAGAAACGACTTTGATGACAGCCAATCAGAAACGAATTACAGACGCCGTTTCGGTTTTATATATTAGATTACTTTTCCTATAATGACCTATTTTTTAAGTTTGAATAATTTCAGACTTTAAAAAAAAACTTATATACATACATACAGATACAATGTATGTAATAGCAACAGCTTAGTGGGTAGCGTATAATGCTAACGATTGGGGGTTAGAGGTTCAAGGTCTGATCCAGTGTTGCTAGCCAAACCTTGGATACACATATGTGACTAGATCATTTTCTATCAAAGTTTGCCAATTTATTGATTGATTTCATTGTTGAAATGGCTCCTACCAAATGGCCACCCACTCTCATTTGTCACCATTATTTGAATTTAATTTTAAATGTATAGTAATATTATAAATTTATATACGTATACATATAGTACATACATACATATGTACAAAGTTGGCCATATGTGTCGCCTTGGGGCAATCCTGTCATGACACCAGGGTAAAAATAATAAAGAAGTAAAAGTATGTACATTGTATGTAAGTACATACAAACTTTTGATATTAGCAGGCAGTATCAGGTAAAGACACACGTGACATGTTTTTTTAGAAAGTTTTGCACATAAAAAAACCGCTACAACTACTCCGGTACGTTAAATCTATATCGTCGCGTCCTTTCGCAAACCTCACCCTCTGGAATGTTTTCGGTGATATTTTATCCTCGAAATAGGTTTGACAGTGATCGATAACGGCGATTTCCATATTTGAAAAAATATAGGAGAAATTAGTTGAAATAATAAGATCGTACGAATTAATAAGGACATGACGATTGTACGCCTCTATCAGATGGAGTCCACGTACATGTCCAGTTTCATACTTTTGAGTGGGTATTTCTAAGTATTTTCTAAGTGATTATTATTAAATTTTCTTTTTTTACAATGTAAAAATAATTTGTAATGATTAAGATATTAGTTACGTGGGTTGGATCATCTTCATAGGATTTAACAATTTATTTGAATACAGGTGGGCTCTTTTTTGATCTAATTCGATGACCGCTAGTCTATAACATTTCTAAAATTATGTATGTATTTATGGTTAATTCCTTTGTAGGACGTTGCATTGGCCGTTATATCGACGCGTATAAAAACCACCGTTAATTTAATATCCATGCAATGGAGAATATAATAAAACGAAAGCATTTCCACATTGATGAAAATAAATAAATAAATAAACCTTTCGCTGCGGGAGCACGTACATACATACATACATACATATTATGGGTATAGTTTTCTTTACGAACTTGCATTAACCTCGTTAAATGAAATAAAATCAAATATGCTGTTCTACGTTTGATGTACCGAATTTGGAAGATTACACTCTGTCTTTATACAGTTTCATTAATCGAAATTACGAGTGAGCCGCGGCTTACATTTTATAAAAATCTTTTTATTTTACCTTACGATCGAAAGCTCCGCACCTTAGCTGGATCGGGTATTATTATTAAGCTTAAACTTGAAAGTGGTTGCTCTACTTTCAAGATCGGCAAATGGAGGCTATCGAAGTACACATTCATATATATTTATAAGGCTGTATGTATGTACCTATGTACGTACAAAGAGTCGATGTTCCCTTCTAACTTGTAATAGTTTTGAAAATCTTCATTGCTCCATTTAGATCGCCCACTCGGATTGCGCTACCCTTTTACAGACACCGACTATTTGTCTAATTGTGCTCTTATGCATATGCATTTATTTAATGCATTTCACGTGCGCGTTGTTATAATTACCGGTGTTTATCGAACGAGGATACTTTTCCGAGTGTATCATTATCGGATGAACGTTGCTCATCTGCCGAGTGTCTGTCATGTTGTTGCATCACCGGAAGATGATGTTGGCTTGCTCTCTGCGGTGGACGAAAGCTCGCCGAGAGGGGGCTTATTATATTTTTTCGTGTAATCATTAAGCGCGTTCGTTTAAGTAAAATCGGAAATTTTAGATGAGCTTCGAGTGTATGTATATGTATCATATATTGTGTGTAGTTTTGCTCCACTTGTTTGTTAAAATGTTCTTTTGGTAGTCACTAGCGACGACCGGTAGTTAATGTTGATGCAAACCGTTCTCGACACACTTATCGTCAAAGGGACTTAATTTCCTTGATGGCTTTATTGCCGATTTCAGATTATAAGGGCGTATTATTTTGTGTTTTATTTAAATTTTATCACAGTTATTGTTTTATGTGTTTTGGGTGGAAGTATTGGCTGTCATTAAATATTCAAATACATACAGATTGAAATAATAAATTTAATACAAAAAAACAACAAATGAATGTTAACTGGTAGATAGCCATGTTTAAGCGGTTTATATTTCAAATACCGATCAAAGCCGGATGCAACTACTGGTGTATTATATTAGTGGCCTGTGGCCTGTGTGCACATAATTGTGCACTCGGTAAAATATCGCAATTCGGATCAACGGAATTAATAATTTAAAATTTAAATAATTTAAAATTTTAAATAAAAATCTGTTGTTTTGTCGACCGATCATATGAATTGATGCTGCGTCTTTTTTCACGATATACGATTCCAAGGGGAGAAAAAAAGATGTAGTATGTAAACGAACATTCACACGCACTCCACGTGGACACGCATTAGATAATTATCATATACGATAGGATGAACATGAAATATGACTGACTTTGTAAATTTTATAATTTGGAAACAACGGCGTGAAAAGATCAACAAACGACGTTGCCGATTCAAATTTGAGGATAAATGAATATTTCAAATATGTTTATATCAAATTTTGATTTATTCGATCTGGCATTATCAAAATAATAGTATAAGTATTTTGTAATTTATATTCGGTTGGTGTATTGAGAGATTCTACTGAATAAAAAACAATTGAGAAAAGATCGATAAAATTAACCAAATCCACGTAGCATGTACGTAGTCATATGTATCATATGTATGTACGTATGCACATACGTGGATTTGGATAATTTTTTGGATTTGTGCTCCATTGTTTGTTCGTTTGCGATACGTTTTCATTTGTCTCTGTTTTGCGTAACTCTCATCCATCGCACCTCACATATTTTTCTTATTTTATCCAACCATCTTCCTTGCAGCCTTCCTTTCACCGTTTTACATTCTCTCGGGTAGTTCTTTTGTACAATTTTGATCCATTCTTCTAAGTATATCACATGGAAAATTGTCTAATATACGTATATACAATATCCGTAGGTGTGTATGTATGTATGTATATTAGAGAATTCCTTAGTGTCGAAGGTCTTTTTCGTTATTACTAAACAGTGTTTTTTTTTGTCTGGTGTAAATGTAAGTCATTAACAAATAGTGTTTCATAAAAAATCTTTAAATAATCATACTTACCATGTAATTAAAATAAATATAATTCTTAATGAAATTCAAAACAATAACACAATTTAAAAATGCGCTGCACCGATTTTTTTTATTACTCAAATTTATCTAAGAAATATTTTTAATTTCATTACAAATAACTAAATTATGATTGTTAGTTAAATTAAGATATTTAAGAAAATAGACTGAAGTAAAAAAATTTCTAAATAAGTTCAAGATATTATTCTGTTCATTTGGTGCTTGCATGTACATATGTACATACATACACACATACATGTGTACTTTTCTTTTTTTTTTAGGTTTTTAAAGAATTGTTTTTTTTTTCTTTTTTTCGAAAATTGATACATGTGCGTATTCGCGCGTCAATGGTCGACAACCTCTACTGCCTTCTCGTTATAAAACTTGAGCAATTTTTAATGTACTATTTGAAATTTAAATGAGAACTCGACGGGTGAACGGTTTTCTTCAGCTGTCTGATTCCGTAATAGAATATTGTATTATGTATATTATTATGGTAGTGTGTATGGTTAATTCGAACACCTTCCCAGTTATTTATCGTTTGGTCTCCTTGCTAGGTCAAGCGTTGGCGTTGCGGAAGGGCCGTTATTGGTAACCGGATTCCTAGTCAAAAGACGTTGTTCGGTTAATTTAATCTGCTTATAAATCCTTTCAGCATCCCGCTTTCTTATCGAGAACTGGAGTGATCGATTCGAAATCGGCCCCGAGTCGTTCGCGCCAATCCGAAGCGAGTAAATATTCAAAATTGCGTTCTCACGACAGAACGATTACGTCTATTTCACGGTGGACATAATTAATTAACTGAAACGGTATTGCGTTGAGCGGCCGATCAACTTTACTCCATTCATTGTCTTATTGTTGCCGAAGTATCGGTGTTAATGCGATCGTCGATGCTTGAATCGTTACCCGTGATTTAAGTGGCTCTCTGGGTATGTATTGTTCCGTCTATTATTCAGAAGCGACATTTCGAATGCTGGTAATTGATATTTGGACACGTTATTCCAAGTGTAAAATTTTTATTCTGGAACGATTCAGTTTTAATAATGATTTTTTTTAAATTCAATGGGAATAGATTTTTTTGTCATATATTATAGTTTGACTAGTTATAGATGTAAGATTTTTTTATACGTTTTTTTTTCTATTTACTTTTGGTTTTTTTGCATTACATATGTATGTATTTTGTTTTGTCAGTTTCGCATGATTTCTCATAAAAATATGTAACATTAAGCCCGTATATATGTACATAATTGTGTGTACATATAAACATAATTTATATTAATTCGGGAATTTATTGTATCGATAAATAAACTTTTGAATTCATAGTTACATTTCTTGATAAGGTAATGAAAAAAATGAACTTTATGTTTTATTACTTTTTTCGACCTTATTATGGTTTTAATTTGTTTTTATAGAAATGATAGACACAAACAGCATAGCTTGGTGGTTGCGTTAAAGCTGACTACCGAGAGGTTGACGGGTTCGAACCCGTGGGTTAACCTGGATTGAAATGAATTTATTACGAGTATTATCTGTAGTGCTGCTGGTAGAATTGGATATTTGTGAAGTGGATCAGAGTTTGCCAATTTATCTGATTTAATTTTTGAAACGGTTCATCATAAAATTGACAAAAACCATTCTATCCATTATGTTACCACTATTTGAATATGATTTCAAAATTTATAATGTATAAATTTATATACATATGTAAATACAATTTTAATACCATAGACTTTTAGCACACATGTGCATACGTATGCATGTATGTATGTATGTATGTATGTATGTAGCTTGACAAGCTTGAGAGGCTTGTCAAGGCTTGCGCAACAATTACTGCAACATTTATTTTAACAAAATAGCATAAGTATAGAGCAATTATGTTGTTAATCCAAGTTTCGCACTGCTTACAGACCATCATCCCAAGACATTTGTCTCTCGCAAATCGTCGTATATATCAAACACTCCACAGTGGGTACTTAACGACTGAAGTTTATTTATGGCACCACTCTACGGTGAATTTAATAACCGTCCCTTATCATCTCGTTCATCAATTATTTATTGACGATCTCGTCGGTTTATCGGTTCATCAACGACCGGCGATTTTCCGCGAGACTGCAACGGTCATCGGAGCCGATCGCCACGCTATTACAATAAATTTATTTCTGAATCGTGCCCGTTTAAAGACAAAATAATGGGTGTATGGCGTGCGATTACGATATTTACATGATGCATCGTCGCGTTCCGGAAGGCTTTCATTATGCGGCCCGACGAAACGGCTGTTTGCACCGGAAGTCGGGGGATGCACCGTCGATTCGATTTTTCGCACGAATCGTCGAATTTGCATCCGAATCGCATGCTCGGTACGATTTCGGATTCGAACAGTCTCAGATTGATTGTTCACGGCGCGTTTGTCCGGTCTATCACGACTTGCACGTTTTTTGCGGTCGTCTTCTCTAACGGCGGCATCCGGTAGCTGAGATGGCTAATTAACTCATCAGCTTCACTTCTTCTGGTGATTCATTCCGCGAATCTCCTGTGTGGTAGAAATTTGTTGATGTTGTTTAACGTAGATTTTAACGTAGTTGTAGAACTCTTAATTAGTCGTTAGATATGCACGTCAGTTTGGTCTGTGTGTATGCATGACTCGGCAGATAGGTGCTCGATATTATGCTCATTGTATGTAGTAGTGCCAAATACACAATGGATACAAATCAATTGAATATCGAATATTTGGTGGGCGGGCCGTTTGTTGGTCACGACTGAGCTGTTGTTAGGGCTTATAACTTTTGAGAAATTCATATGAAGATTAACATTTTTTCTCTATTGTAAAAAAAAACTCATTAAGAGCTGTACATCTTGATTGCAATAAAAACCGTCCAGCAGACAGTCACACTGTTTGTTTGGTTTTTGTATGAAAAACTGAAAATATGAATCCTCAGTTTGATAAACTGAAAGGATGAATCTTTTTGTTAAGTTTATAGTCAGTGGAATAATTTGACTATTTTCCCGTGGGATGCAAAAACTGATTATAATATTTATTTTCCTAAAACTAATATTTGTAATGCCAATAGTATAGCTCGGTAGTTGTATTAATGCTATAACCACCGAGAGGTTTCCGGGTTCAAGCTCTGGTTTGACCCCGATTGAAAATAAATTATTCGGAAGTATTTCTGTAGTACTGCTGGTCAGACTTGGATATTTATGCCTGCAGGTCTATCGTTTCCTATTAGTGTTTGCCAATTTATCTGATTTCCTCATCAAGTTGGTAAAACTATCCTTTCATCTATGTATGTCACCACTATTTGGATATGATTTTAAATTTATAATCTATAAATTTATAGATTTATATACAAGTTCAATACAATAGGTACCGCTCAGGGGGACAACTCATAATGGCACCATAGGATAATATTTTTTTTTCCGAATTTTTATTAAATCTACAGTTTCAAATTTGGTGAAGGTACTATTTCATGGTAATCTGCAATCTTATACTGTTGGTATACAATTTTTTTGAAAAATATCAGATTCTGGGACCAAAGATCCAAAATTATATAAAAGTTTTCTGAAAAAGTTCCATTTTTTTTTTAATTTTCATCTGTCCGAGCAATGTCAGGTAATTCAGCAAGTATTTGATTTCTGAAAAATTTTTCGTTCCTACATAAGATCATTTGAAAACGTTTCGACGGAATCGAGTTTTGTGAAATACTGATTAAGTACTCCTTACTGTATTCCTTTGTGCTTCTTTCGATTATTTTTTGTTTGTAGACGACGATTTAGAATTTCGCGTTTTAATTAATTTTCCACGCACGGAGTGAATTTTCGATAGCAACCGTCCGAGATTTTTTTTTGCCGTGAACGATTCATAGTATGGAAGCATTTTTTGTTTTAATCTATCACAGTTAGAGTCTGACGATGGCAGATTGATGCGGATAGGAAATCACAATCAAAATGTTGTACAGTACAAATGTCTTTGTTCTGTTTCACTTTGCCTTGAAGTATACATAATGGCTCACTGCCATTCGTCTCTTATATTGTACATTAGTTCGCAGTGTGCTCGAGTTTGGCTCCATTATATGGTCTCCCTATCAACTTCGTTACTCTCTAATGTTGGAACGAGTCCAAAGGAAATTCCTTAGATTTTTATATCTGAAAACATTTGGATTTTATCCATATCTGTTCCCTAGTGCCTTTGTCTTGGGATCTTTGGGTTTCAACTCCCTGGCAAAGAGAAGAGATTTATTTCTTGGGAAACATTTCGTAAAATTACTTAGAGGAGAGATTCACAATCCCACTATCCTGGAGAAACTAAAATTCTGGGCCCCGGAAAATCGTAGAGTTTTAAGAAAACATGATATATTTTTGCCAATTAGGGCTAAATCAAACGTGCTCATGAACTCCCCCCTCTCGAGAGCTGTTCGACTCCTTAACTTACTGGCACATTACTTGGACCTATTCGATGCCAGTTATGTTGAGTTGGTGGAACACATCCTAAATAGCACGATATAAATTTTTCAATCTTATTTCTTTGTTTTTATTTTGTGTACATATTTTTTACTTGATTTTTATTATTTTTTTATGATGTTTTTTTTTTATTTATGATTTTTATTATTTTCTTATGTTTTTTTTTATTTATGATTTTTATTATTTTTTTTGTGATGTTTTTTTTGTAATTTTTATGATTTTTATTATTTGTATTAAAATCACATTGACGCTTTGGGGAAACCTGTCAAGTCTCTGTGGTATTGATTTTTTTAAATAAAATAAAATAAAATAAGTGGGTACTGTACTTATTTGAAAGCTTCATTTTCGAATTAGGTTACCTTTGATGGAATCCGTAGCGGCTTCTTAGAAAATGATACAGAGTTTTAAGAGTATCTTGCGGATCGTGTCGGCCATCATTATCGGCGACGCTTCCTACTACCATCATCATTTAGGTAATTACTTCCCTTCGTCTGATTCGAAGTTAGTTGGCCTGTCTCGGTTATGCTAGATGGTATATGTACACTTAATCGATGCATGAGACGTAAAATAAGTGGAATCTTTTGATTGAGTGTTTCTTAAAAGTTTTAAATTATAGTTCTTACATTCATACATATGTACTCCGTACTGAAGTGAATTTATGAAAGTGAATTATCGTCGCGGTTTTCTCGACCCTTCGTTCGCATAGATTGTGTGTATTCTTGAAATTATGCTTTCTCGCTGCGGTGATGTAATCAGATGTAAAGTGCATCCCGAAATGCAATTTCGCTCACTGTTCGCATAATGATCCGAGAACCGCGATGCGAGGGTGAACGTACTGTGATCTTATCTGTTCTCTGACAAGTATGCATTTATTTTCCTATCCGCTTGATAGAATGTCTATTATGCAGTGATGGCGAGTTCAAAGTCGGAAGTATGCATTTTATTATTATTATACGGAATTATTCACTGCTCATATCGTTAAGGGTATACTATTTATTTATTTTATTTATTTATAGTTGTATTGTTATTATTATTTTATTTTATTTATTTATTTATAAGATACATATGTATGTAGATATACGGCTTAGATCGTACATAAAAGTGATCATGGAAAAAATTGATATATTTTATGACCTCTATTTAACGAGATCAGTAAAAAATTCACATTTTGATCAGTAAAAAAAAACATTTGGTAGGTAAAAATAATGGATTGATCAATGAATATAATAAATGATTAGTTTGTATTGATCAGAATAAGTATTTAAATAATATGAGCAGTAATTAAACCAAAATGATCAGTATATAAATGAAACGATCAGTTTTACGCATTCTGACAGATGAAGTAGAGTCAATGTTGCCATATCGGATCGTTTTCGGTAGTGTAAGGAAATATTGTCACTGGCAACATCCTCTCCAACCGCGTGCGTTTCTTTTCTTTACGCCGGACCACGCGTTGATAAAATCTGACATTTACTGGTGTTTTGATTTCTCGCTTTTCTTCTGGACTTCGAATTCGTTTTTCAACTGGCTTTCTTTCACATGCTGACGCTACTGCATTCCTGATTTTTGTTTTTTCCCTTGGACTGACTTTTTCTCGGATATGCGTACCCTTATATAAATAAGTGTTGGCTTCAAAGATATGTTTTTTTAATAAATACCGACCCTAACAACCTAATCTTAAATGAACTCCAACTCTAACTTAACCTAACCTAACCTGACCCTTAAATAAATAAGTGTTGGCTGCTAAGATCTAAGATGGGCGACGCGCTATCACCCAACTGTCAAAAATTATAATTTATTTGGTTTTATTTATCATTTATATTATTTATCTGATCACTAATTTAATTAATTACTGATCTAAAAATGAATATTTACTGATCATTTATATTATTTAACTGATCACTTATTTAATAAATTACTGATGATTAATCTTAATTTTTAACTGATCATTATAGTTATTTTTAACCCATCAAAAAATTAGTTCCCATTTTTTATTAATTCATATTCTTATATTCAGTTATTCAGAATCAATAATAGATATTCAGTTCTAGTTTATGCTTGTCATATTTGAAAGTGGCGGAAGTCCAATTTTCAGTTCCAAAACAACTATATCTGTTTGACTTAAATCACACATTTCCATCACTTCTTTTAATTCGACATATCCAGAATCTCGCAAAAGCAGAATAAACGCAGTATTACATACCACCAGTATTTTTAAATATTGTTAAACGCAAAACGTTAAATTTAATGTTTTGCTAGATATTTCTTGAAATGAAGAAAAGTGGACCTTTGCCATTTTCAAAAGCTCATGTGTAGGTATTAATTGTTTAGTTTTCTGACGGTAAAAATGTAATTGACTTATGACTAGTTGTACGTTATTATGTATGTATGTACATATATCATCATCTTCGTTTACAGACATTCACCATCCACTGCTGGGTGAAGGCTTATCCAACACGCTTCCACTCGTCTCTATTTTGCGAAACTCTCATCTGACCCCACAGATTTTCCTAATTCCTTCTACCATTCGTTCTTGCGACCTTCTTTTTACCCTTTTACACTCTCTCGGGTACCATTCTAGCACTTTTTTTGGCTATTATTTGCCCATTCCCATTCCTATCCCTTCGATCTCTCCACTATATCAACTACCCATGTTATACTTCTCACCCTCGTATTCTGCTTCCTATTTCTCCTCATTATGACGAGCATACAGCGTTCCATACTTATTTGAGTGCATTGGCTTTAATTCTATATAATGATTGGTCCACCTTTCGTCTATTCTTCTAGCTACGTGATGCGACTCATTAAAATTAGTAAATAAATTAATGAATAAATTTCATAATATTGTTAAATTCATTAAACTGAAAGAGACGGCGTCTAGCCGTGTATGGTTGGCAACGTCTTGAATTACTATGTAGAAAATTATACAGATCAGAATGTATGCATATATGTATATATGTACATGTATGTACATATATAAAGGAGTAGTGGCGTCCTATACACGTTTGACAAGAATACTGAAGTATAATATTACACACATATATTTATTTAAAAGTTGACTATTTTTTACGCAATTCTTAACAACTTAAAGAAAACTTTTCTGGAATTTACATATTCTATTAGAACATTCCATACTTATGCTAATTGCATACAATTGAATGTACTATGGTGATATTACTATGAAGCAGGTTTGTTTTGCGCTTCGGATGTATTTTTCTTACGATAAAAAAATTAATACTTTAACCGAATAGTAAGCGATCTTTGAAATTTACACAATGCTCACAGGTTAAAATTTTATAGAAGTTTTCAATTTTTTTCTGTTGCTTGGATTGACTCAATATTTACATATTACTATATAAGATTTCATTCTTCAAAACTTTTTTTAGGCTAATCGAAAAATTTCATAGTACGTTCAGATTAGAGTAAATGGTGAGTCTACCGTCTAATTAGTTAGTGTTTTAATTTTGGGATCTGTCTAATTAGTTAGTGTTTTAATATCTGGATATATGTATTGTTTGAGTACGAGTGGAACTGATTGAGGAATCAAATTACAGGGTTGAAAAAGATCCCCCCGCAGGTACGTGGGAGATAATCTGAAATGAGTGGGGTGGTCTTACCGGTGGCTGATGGGAAGATTACAATATCACAGTGCTTCCGCATATTCCCTAGTTTGCAAATTGCGTGCTAATCTCGGAATGATACACCGCGGTTCGAGAACGCAAGATGGGACTTTGCCCCCTATCCTCGGGGGAATGGAAAGAGGGGGGTGGGTGGAAGCTTCGCGGTCGAAGCAGTGGTCTTTTCCTGGATATTTGCCGTCTCTAATAACAACCTTAGTCAGTGACTCTTGCACTTTAGACACGTCGTTTCGATTCGCGACGGTTAGACCGCGCACGATCCAGTCGGTCGTGCCGCAAATCCATTTTTATTTTAATTTAATTTTGGAGGAAACGAGCCTGAGCACGTAAAAAACTCACATTTCAAAATTACACCTTTTTCCGACCCACGGTCTATTTTTTTATTATTTTGGAATTACCTACGCCAAAGAATTCTTCTATATATATATGTATGTACATATCATACATATGTATGTACTACATTGTAGATGTACATATGTATGTATACACTGGGCTGGAACGAAAAATGCGAATTCTGAATTTTCCACTACGGACCTATTGGAAAATTTGTGTCGTATCAACGAAACTTTGAATTAAAAATGTCCTGTGCCTCTAAACAATCGATTTGTCTTGGCGAGATTTTTGAAAAACTGTTTGTTTTTTTAGAATATTTTTTTTACTACCTTAAAAATTGAAAAATGCTTAATCGTTATTTATTGCAGATTATGATTAGGTATAACTGAAAGTCACCGTTTGAATAGAAACTCCCATACAAAGCGCGCCACCCTCACAAAGGCTATTTGAATGGCAGAAACGGTTTTTTTTATTAGAAAATCGTCTTTTTCCATGTTCGTGTCATTATTTTGAAAGTTAAACCAGAAGAATAGCTTAGTGGTTAGCGTATAATACTAAAAACTGAGGGGTTATGGGTTCGAACCCTAACTCAGCAGTGCTGATATATGTGATTCCAGGTCTATCGTTTTCTATCAGAGTTTGCCAATTTATATGTTTTCATTGTTGAAACGGTTCCTCACTAAAATCACCACCTACCCTCTTTGTCACCTCTATAGTACATATTTTTATTTTATTTTATTACATATCACAGGTGCGTTGCCATGACAGGAATTAATCTGAGGCGACACAAATACATAAATACTAATAAAATTTCAAATATTACAGTACAATCATTTTATTTATAACATATTTAATAAATTAACATATTTAATAACATATTTAATAAATAATAAATTAACATATTTTTTTTGTATACATAAAATTTACGAGAAAATTACTGAGTATTTAGCAGGTAGTAGCATATTTACAATAATCAACAAATTCGAGATGCTAGAAACTTGAATTTGCGAGAAACTAGGGGGGAACGATACTTGTATCCGTCAAAACATTTTAAAAGTGACGGTCGATATGTGTTTTAATAGCCAGAAAGATGTCACCAACAGCGTATTTAGCCGGGACTTCTCTACTGGTAAGCAATATGTAGCTCTTCCAGTGAGCTACGCTGTGGCTATATGCACAGCTTTGGCCATAGTTGACGCCTTGGGAAAACCTCTATGTACATTAAAAAAAGTTGTTGAGAGCTTCCTTAGGTATCTACATATGTATATTTATATTAAAAAAATACCAACATAAATAAACGTATTATATGAAACATAATCTGTCCAAAATGAGCTGTTTTGACATAAATCATGACATTTTGCGATTTATAGACTATTGACTACTCTGATTGGATATCAATAAAATATCGGATTATACGAATTCTGCACTGTCTGATGTTCAAGTATGGTAGTGTAAAATCACTAAATGCAGAAATCGAGGAGTGGCTTTTATTGAGGTACATAGATATATTATTATGTAAAAACAATATATTTTTTGTTACTTGATTCACCTCAGTCTCCATCTGGATCGGATAGTCAATGTTTTACTATACTACATACATACATATATGTACATACACCACTATCTATGTACATACTACATTTCATGGAATAAGCAAGAAAATGCTTGCATATTCATGAAACATTTTTTAGACATGATGAATGTGTCATCTTCAATTGGTGAACTGTACATAATATCATTGACGTGATCTGCTCTAGATCTAATAATGGTTGTCTTGTAGTGGTTATCATCGTCGTTTTCAATACGTCTACGCACCGATAAGCGGCTTTTGTTTGCGACGTCGTTGTTTGCGTTTTTGTTTTGCAATCTTGGCCGATTATTATTATATGTAGGTACGTAGGTACTGTGTATCGTTTTTATATAGAGAGCCATCGTGACAAATTCATTTTTGACCCGTTGCGTTTCGTGCCCGATGTGATCGATAACTTTAACTTTAACGGTTATTTGTTCCGTTTTGTTTTCAATCTATTCTTATATAGAAATGCCTTAACGTACGTCGTCGTTGCACTATCGTTTCGTAGATTGGAATAAAAATGCAAAAAAAAAATGTACAGATTCAGCACGTGGGAAAACGCATTTTTCATTTTTGATTTATGTGCTTTTATTGTAAATTGCGAATTGCGTTTTAACTCGCAACCCGACGTTTATTATAATGTCAAGATACTTCCCGTAGACATTTGCATTTTGATTTAACTGTACTAATGTTTTAACTAACCGCAAACGTTTAGTTAGGTATTTCTATTACTTATTGTTTTATATAATATAATACAATGTAATTGTATATACATACATACATACATACATATATATGTACAACAGATTTATTATACTCGTAATTGAATAAATAATTTGATTCTATCTTTTGATTAAGATTAGCCTCAAAGTGATCTATTATGTTAAATGCACTGGCGAATGTTTCCATCTAGATTTCACCTGTCAATTTCGCAAATTCACTTTGACAGACGTACGTATGTATGTATATATATGTATATCCAGTTGTATCAATTCCCATCCGGATAAACAAACTGGCTATTCTCTCTCGTGGTCGGTAACCATGACATAAATGACGATTTGACAGATATAAATGATTGATCTTTTGTTTCAATAATATGTGTAAATATATGTGTATAGTTTGTCCCTTTAATCGAAATTATATTTATAAATATATAGATTATGAATTTGTTGTTTTCCCGGCTACGATGCTGCTTTCATTGTGAAATTCGAAATGGTATATAAATAAAATTACATTTAGTTACGGTCGATTTGATATTTGAAACTTTATACGTAGACAGAAAATTTGACCAAAATTTTTCGAAAACTTTCGGTCCGCGTATTTTTCGACAAGTAACTATTCCAAGAGCTATCCGACTTCTTAATGAAATCATTGCTGCCGAGACTGAATGTGATATTTTCCACCTTAGTGAGCGTAAATTGTCGGAAATTACTCTAACCCATTTATCTGGTAGTCTGCGCTCATCATTGTTTTCATGATTGATTGTGATTTATGAGTGAAATTTTGATTAACTCTCTTCCATTTGGGCCTTACAGGGATGTTTTGTATTTGTAGTTGTTTCTTACATATTTATTGAAACTGGCTGTAGGTGCAAGGCATTCCTTATGCTATATTTTATTTGATATTTTTACTTTATCTGTTATTATAAATGCTATTTTTTATGTATGTATGGATGTATTTATGTTTATGTTTAATTGTTATTTTGTTTTTTTTCTTTTTTGTGTTATATTTTTTGACCATTGTGGCGCTTTAGGAATTCCTGTTATGCCACAATGGTCTGTTTAAAATAAATAAATAAATAAATAAATAAAAAGAATAGGTTATAATTAAATATAACTCGTAAACATTTCTATCAATTAAATTATAAATTTGAATATATCTATAGGATATATACGAATTCATACATATGTATATGTACATATGTATGTACATATATCTATATGTAGAATTTATTTTGAGAAATTCGTATACTACACGAGAAAATCCAGTAAATTTCGATATCTGGGGATTTGAAATCTTTTCTAAATATTATCGATTAATTCCTTGAAGAAAACCAAGCTTTAAAACATGGAAATAAAAATATTTGTCAATATATTTATCGATATTTTGGATAAATATATGGAATCTATTGTAAATAAATATGTATAATGTATGATATCTATGAATGGAAGTTTGAAACTTAATCTTTTAAATAACGCTTTTTTTATGAAGTTTGGAGGATTTAAAAACACATATTGTTTAAATTTTATTAAAAACACAGCGTACATAGATATGTGTTTATGGTCCATTGTGAGAATAAGATTTTTCTGTTTTCAAAAAAAATTACACACATCACTGCAATGATCCATAGCTTTTCGATCATTCATATAGTCAATCAAAATACCTGGAGTACCTACTACATATACATATTTAGAACATTTGGAAACTATTATATGCACATAAGTATTGCTAGACGGTCGTTTTTTTAATGCCGACCGGTGAGCGTGTCTAGTCTATCGTACAATGTGACCTCAGCATCCCGCGCAAATGTACCAATTACGACATTCTTAGACCTTAAACCTGGATATGAAAATGATAACCGTCTTTCTTTCGCTCATTATACGAGAATATTTTATATCAGTCGTGCTTTAATCCAATTTTTTACACACAGTCGATATTTTGGGTCCGCGTCAACTAGTAGAGGGAGTTAATACGCTGTGCAGATTTATTCGCTCACGAGCGCAATAAAGCATGCACTTCCAATTGTAGCTCTATGTAGAAGTGAACAACTTCCGTATCGAGCGATCTGACCCCCAGCCGATCACCGGCTGATTAACTGTATCCAGTTCAACCTGCAACTGAGCGCGGAGCAACACCTGAACGTCCCTCCGATGGACACACAATGTGCACTGTGTTTATAAACTTGGATACCGCAGCCTTTGTGTTGAAATCTATTAAATTAAACGTAGCCATTCGCCAAGACACCATCGAACCAGTTCCTCGGTAATTATCCGGCGTATGATGAGATCTATCTGGGAATCTGGGATGGTGTCGATGGATAACGTCGTTCAGTCGCATTGTGTGGTTTGTGCAATCTCGGCGCTTCTATCGAAATACCATAATAATTTGATCGGAAAGAGGTTTATCGAGATGTTTGCTCGAGAATAATGTCGACTTTTTGCTACGCGCCCTGTCTGTCGGGATCCAGACGATCGTAGGAAAAACTGGTTGATATTGACGGGCTGCGTGCTGGAGGTAGGACGAAGGAGATGGAACGTTTAGATAGAGGCGATGTGCAATTCGAAACTTTCATCTGGTTTGTGAGCTACTGATAATCGTATGAGAAGCACCTTGTGGTGTGTGTAAAAGCTGTCTAGATCAAAATGTCCTATGACAAAATAGGACTATCTTGAGGACATTTCTTCAAGTGTATACATACATATCTACACATACTTCATGTATAAATATTAGGCGAAAATTAAATACCCAAAATTCAAAATTGCATTGAGGTTTGGTAGGCTGAATGAAACTAATATATGTAAATACTATTTTTTTTTAACAATCAAAATAAATATTGAAATGCTTTTATGTACATACGTAAGTACATATATGACACAGCTGTACATACATATGTATATAGAAACATAGAATTTAATAAAACCAGATGGTTAGCCGTCATACTACGGTTCGAATATATAATATAACCAGCAGGGTGGACTAGTAGTTAGCATATATGTATGCTTTCGAACATAATGGTCACGGGTTCAAGTCCCACTGGTTGTGCCGGCCAGACCTTGGTTTGTGACTCCAGATCGTTTCCTATCAAAGTTGCATTGTATATCAATGTTTGTGTTTACCTGTTAGGCCTTCCTAGTATATACATATGTATGTAAAAAATAAAAATATGTAAATAAAATTTACTAGTTTATTCATACACGAACCAACCTAGCCAGCTATATAGTGCACAAAATAAAAAAAAATGACAAACGAACCAGTTTGTTCATGTTCAAACTATTAGAAATAAGTTGAGTATGCTTAATCGTTTGTCTCATCTTCTGTGTTCATATGTACGTATGCCGTACGGTAATTATAGCAATGTTGTAATGCGGTTTCCTTGGGATTTCCCATTTCAAATACTCCGCGTTTTAACATCTCAAAAGTTTTAACACCTAAAATTTTCATGCGATATTAGGTAAGAATCTATTTGAAGATAACTTTTGATATTTAGCACTTAACTTATACTAATACCAATAGTTCGTGTATGAAAAAACTAGTATGCTATTTTTCAGTTGACCTGTATCTTCCAGTATTTTGACTGGTTGAAATATATTCCATTTAACTTGGTACCAACTACAGCTGTAGTTGAATTGTATTTTTAGTTGTAAAATATTTTGACTAGTTAGGAAAGGTTTTCATGAAAACGTCTCTAGTATGTAAATTGAGTTGGAAAGTCACAATTTTGTTTTGAACACATTCTTAGAGTTATTGAGTTACGATACTCATTTCCGTAATCCGTAATAGCTAGCAACTATAATATTATTGCATTATTGAATTCTAAGGCATTCGTAAAAATATCAGAACTCAAAATTCAACTGTTATGTATTTATATTACAACTGGCGCACATTGTTGAAATTGTATTCGAGCTTGTTGTTTTAATTTACTAGTTGATTTGTACTCGAAAATGAATTACCTAAAACGCCAGTTGGAATATATTACAACTAAAAATACACTAAAAGTGTATTGATTTAGAAAATTTGATAAATTTAGTATTGAGACAAACGCCTTAAAATACATTTGAGATGATATTTTGATGTAGAAAATACAAATAAAAATATATCAAAGTCTTGTGGATTGTGCGCTGCAGTTTTTGCAACATTTAATCTAACGGGCGTATTATTATATTAAATTTATATGAAACGGCTCATTCTTTTTTTCGTAGATATAGCCGTTAAAACTTTATGCTCAGTTGAAATCGCGTTTTGCACTAGTTGTGTCATTTGCTGTACTATTGGTCTCACTATATCGTATTTTTCCATTGGGACGAATTCGTCGCATAATATATGTATCTATAGTTTACTATGCAATGTGTATAATGGAATAATTTTTTTACGTAGTATTATAATTAATGAGAGTGCACGTCTTCTAAACGTGTTTACATTCGAAATCGAAAGTAATGTTCTCTCAATCACGATTCGACATATGTATGTATGTATTTATGCTATACTGTGTCAAGTTCGTTTCATATACGCGAGAAAGTTTTCCGTATCGAAAAGCGGAGCGGAGCGGTGATAAACGATGGCGATTTTTCACTCGAATGCAAAACTGAAAATGGTACTTTTGAGAGTGGAATTATTATCAGCGAGATGTGTGGCGTTTCGGTTTATCCTAGATGTGTGGTAAATTCCACGGCATCTCGTTCCATTTTTCGGGCTAATCGCGATTGTTCACGTTCGCTAATGACCTTTTGTAGGTTCACCGTTATAATAGCAATCGTAACAAGGGGGTATTCTCTTTTATCGTTTTATTTCAACGACGTCATCGCAATTCTGCCGCAAAATTAATCTTCGAAACGTTTTTTTTTGGTTAATAAAACAAAACAAGCGGTTTGTTCGCGAGCGCTCGTTCCCTTTTTCCCCCGGTCGCGAATTTAAATAATAAATCTGCACACGCTCGGCGGTCATTGCGCAATCTTGTTTGATGATAAGATGAAGACGTTTTCTTTGACGTTCCGGAAGTCATCATCGTCAGACAACGACACTTCGTGCAGTTTGCGTTTGATGTTATCCGAATAATTTGTTGCAAACTCAAAAGCTGATGAATGCCTCGGGATAGAAGTAAACGTGACGACGAATTTTCATACAGGATATTTGAGGCGTGGTCTCAATCACTGCCTGTCTCTTCTTTTTTGTAATCATCATGCTTATATTTTTTGATTTTAATTGTATGTAGTATGTAGACAAAGGCTTTATAATTGTGATGAAATTTTTTTAAATTCATATTTTTACCATTGTGCCATTACAGTTGTCCCAAAGGGACACCTATGGTTTTAAACTTGTACATTTATTAATTTATAGATTATGAATTTGAAATTAATTTCAAATAGACAAATAGTTGGTCGGTTGGTTGCCAATTTGGTAAGGAACTGTTTCAACAATGATATCAGATAAATTGGCAAACTTTAATATGAAGCGATCGACTTGGAGTCACAAGTATACAAAGCTGACCAGCACCACCACGGGAATATTCCGAATAAATTCTTTTCAATCGAGGTTAACCCAGGGCTCGAACCCGGGACCTTACGGTGGCTAGCATGAGGGCGAAAACACACAGAGTGGAACGTGGGACGTGTTTTTTTTTTAAAAAACGTAGCACCCTTAGTCCATATACGTAGTATACAGTTCCAAAAATCACCCCCTAGAGTGTTTTCGGTGATATTTTATCCTTGTGTTTATCCTTGCTGACAGTGATCTATAACGGTGAATCCCATATTTGAAGAAGTTTAGGAGAAATTTGTCGGTTGCATACGGATATTCAAACCCAAACATATTTAATCTACACGTGAAGCCAAGGACACATGACGTCCCATGCCACTCTGTGTGTTTTTGCCCTTACGCAACCACTAAGCTATGTATAACAAAAGTTATGCAAACTCACAAGCATTTCTGGATATTTTTCAGATCTGCCCGAACTTTTATCTATATGTACATAATATTCGATTTTATAGATAACTAGCTGAACCCGGCATGCGTTGCAACGCCACAATAATTCCCAAGCAATTCCCGTTCCCGTTCTCGTTCCCGTTCCCGTTCCCGTTCTCATTCCCGTTCCCGTTCCCAATTGTTGGAAAAATGCAGCGAACACGTTGGTCGCAATGCGAAAACATTTGAAATTATAGCGTTGCAATGACACTCATTCCCGTTTTTTCTGTTTCCGTTCCCATTTTTCACTGTAATCTTTCCGGACATGCATAAAACAAATCCTGAAAGTCCCATTGTAATCGGTTCCGTGGCTTAGGAGCCTATTCAAGACACACATACAGACATTCAATTTTATATATGTATATAGATTTGAATTATGTACGTATGTACATACATATGTACATATATTGTTTGTAATGTATTTAAAATGACTTAAATTATCTTGAGTGGTTCGATTTGTTATGAATGTACAGAATTATAACATAATATGTAAGTAGTATTCTATCTAAGTTTGGTAATAGGGTCTTGATTAATGAAAAAAGCGTGACTATCTCCATTAAATACCTACAAGTATTATATAATAGATTTACTGGTAAATCGACTACCAAAATTAGTGGCCATCACTGAAGTATTACAATCACATGGAAATATCCCCGTTTAATTGTACCCACTTAAGTTTATCTGCTTAGATCTGTCTGTGCGATTGCACCGACTATGTATATGTATGTACATCGTATTAACAATACGTGACTTTTTAATTTGATCACATCTATTTAGCGTCGGAAACATTTTTCTCATGGTTGGCGCACAATAATGATTTAGCCGAAATTTTTAATTCCAATTCAGTGCTTGGTTAGCGATTGAATTATGTTAATATATTTCAATTACGCGTGAGAACTCGAAATACTGTGGTCATTCTGGTTGAAATTAATAATACGCATTGCATTCGAGTGGGTATTCGAGTTTTCGAGTGCATTGCAGTTATTTCTATTAGATATGCAAATAATTTATACAGTTATATTCGTACGCACGTTCGTTACCGTTATTGTCGATAAATTCGATTTACGTTTCATAAATGTTCCAAAAATGTGTAGTCGAGCTAATTATAATAAATTTATTCCAGATTTGTACTCGGACAGTACATATGTATGTATATGTTTATGTGTTTGTTTACTTTTGACTGGGAAATTAACGTACCCTTAAGTTGAATGGCTGCTTTCGAATATTGATCAATTTTCGCTCTATATTTTTGCGGTGTATTTATTTATTTATTTTTTGTGGTACGGAGTATTTCGTAACCGGAAATACCGTTTGTTGTGGGTGCTCACGCGGTCCATACCGTAAAATCACGATTTCGGTTTAATTTATAGTAAAAGTGCGTGTATGCCCCGCAATACGTACAGTTAATATGTATGTTTTCAGCTTCTGGACACTGTTTGGAACAGTAAGTAAATACAATGCGTCACGTCAGCTTGTGAAGACCAGTGGGTTGCGTGCCATTATCGAACGTATTTTAAGTATCGGAAATTTAAGATCACGATGCATAATATTTTTGCGATGCATAAAGTTCGCAGTTTTTATATTGTTAAGTAAATAAGGACTAACATGTATTTATTTTAGCGGATTGGTTTTAGCGATATTTAGAAAATTATTCTTATTGAATAAATTTTATTCTTAGTTATACGTAAGTGTTAAAAAAGATTGAATGCGAATTTTAATTGAATGCAACGAATTCCAAAATTTTTATGTGAAATAATAAATGCAAAGATTTTGAATGAGAATTTTGAAAAAATGGACTATATATACATAAGTACTTCGATTATTTCATAATATATGAAGATAGCATAAAAAGTATTCTCCGTAACCGCCGCATCGGCTGAAAGATATATCAGTAAACTTTGAAATTAGCCAAAAGTTATTGAAGATATTTAATGACTAAAGGCAGACTGAGTTATTTTTTTATAATTTCAATTTAAAATTATCGACGATGCAAATGAGGATATAATTTTAATATATAAAAACTTTAAAATTCTCTTCATTTCGGTAATCATGTTCCTCTTTTTGTGTCGTATTAAAAACAAATAAATTTTCAGAATACGTAAATAACGTAAATTTTATTTTTTTTACGATATATTAAAAAAAGTTAATATATGATTTTTGATCAGGAGTTAGACGGACGGACGGACACCAAATTCCAACATTGTGTAATTATTTACTCGTGGCTCGCGTGTTCCAGTTTGACTGCAGCTGTTAAAAAATTTAGATTTTTTTACAGTATTTGTTTAAATTATCAATACACGCGTTCTAAATAGTGCTCTTTAATATTTTTTTCTTTTGCATTCAACTCCATACAAATCGTCGTAAAAATTTGAATACACTTGCATACTCATCCAGTTTAATTTAGATTAACGTAACGAACATTTCGCTATTTTAACATAAGCCAAGATACACATACAAACATATGTTTTCATATACTATATTAGTAGATGCGAATTATTTCCACTAGATTTTCCTTTATAAAGTAAAATCTATTCTCGCAGTATACGTCTACATTCTACAAGCTAGTTAGTCGATCTTTGAACCCCATGATAGCATGATAGCCTTTGTCATCACCTTACACCCATACCAGTGTAAATACCAATTAACTAACTTGTAGACGCCAACAGTACAAGCCACGTAATATGGTAAGGAATCATTAACATGGAAATGTATGAGCATGTATAAAATATGTATTCATAGCACACAGTTATAATATTTGTAATGAAAAACTAATGAGGTAAGCGTTACGTTGATACGATTCAAAGTATATATAATATATAAATAAATGTATAAGAAGTGGTTTAACTATGTTTTTCATTGTTTCTGTGACGTGCCGAGCTTACCAAGCTGCCACTTAATTTTCGTTCAGTCAAAGAGTGGTGAATGTATCGTTTTACGCATCAATGCATTCTGGGTCAGTTCGAGCGTCTGGTGACATTATCAATAATCGATTTATTGAATTTGTTACCCGTTTTGGTGGCAATAAACGACACAAGTGTCGAGACATTAGTCGGTTCTGTTTGGCGCGTTCGATATAAATTTAACCTGGTTTCCGCGATGCGGTGCCATTGAACGTGAGATCGAATTCATTACAAATTGCCGTGCACTCGATATTTTCCGAGGGCTCTCGCATAATATAAATATATGTATATACGCATTATGTTTTCAGTCTTGGGTGTATGTATGTATGTATGTATTTATGTACGTACGTACTCTGCTAGAATATTTTGATTAAAATGTTAAATGTAAACGAACCTACGGTCGGGTTGGCAACGAATGCCTCCGTAATAGATTACGTGCTCATCACGTTGCATCTGCTCGATCTACACATTACAATTTTGGATTAAAAGCACTATATGTATCGTAATAATTTTATATTTGATGGAATTCCTATGAGTGTACAGGGCAGGGCGTATTAAGATTTTGTCGTAAAATCAATGTTTATGTTATCTTCCAAAACTAATGGAGATCCGTCTGTGTATACAATTTTTAAAATCATGTTATATGTAAATTTGTAAATAAAATATGTAAATTTTTAACCTTAAGAGGTTTATAAGTTAGTGTAACGATATGTGATTATAAATGTTTCAAGCTGAGAAATCACCATTATTATCATTTACAGTCATTCACCATCCACTGCTGGATGAAAGTCTCTCCGATACGATTCCATTCGTATCTGTTTTGTGCAACTCTCATACATCCCACCCCACACATATTCCCAATTTCGTCTACCCATCTTCCTCGCGGACTTCATTTCACCTTTACTTCAATTTTACACTCTCTCGGGTACCAATTTAGCACTTATTTTTTCCATTCTTCTAGTTATGTAACCCGCTCATTTCTATTTAATCTCTTCAGTCTCTCCACCACCACCAATATTATCATACTTATCCTCACCTACGTATTATGTTTCCTATGTCTCCTCTTTATGCCGAGCATACAGCGTTCCATACATTTTGAGTGCATTGTACTGTATTTGTACTTTGAGATTGAATGGAAGGAAAATTTGCAAACCTATTTTTATTTTTTTGATTTTATAGATACAAATGTATTATTTTGCTATATCGTTGTGTTATTTATTTTATGTATTTATAATATGGTAAATTTTTTATTTAATATATGGTAAAAAATGACCATTTTACATAATGAAAAAAAAGTACAAATGCAAATAAAGTTAATAGTAAAAATTTAAAAAATATGCATAATATATCATAACTACTATTGGTTTTTAAGTTACTACTATTGACGTTAAACAAATCGAACATATTCAGCCCATTACCCAATGTGTGCAATCTTATCAAGGCTTGAATAATTGAATAATAATAGACATATCAAGAAGATGGTCAATGTACATAATTGATCTGCCCGGTACATGGAATGTGATTAAATTCTTCAATTCAGAGCAGTCGATGATGCCTTTAAGAATACCAAAGAAACATAAAGTATCGTTAATCATTCTTCTGTCACTAGTTATAATAAATATTTATTTTCATAAATGATAATGTTACTGACATGATAGTTATATACGTTAGAAATTTTAAATCAAATAAATTTTATGAAATTTTTTTGGATAGATTATTAAGTTATCGGAAAATCTATTGTATGTAATATTTTATTGGGTATGAAGATGTGATACGATTAATGGATTATTATCGAATTGTGTTTTTGGTATCATTAGAACTTGTTTTCTCTTATTCAGTTATATAATACAAACTGTAGTTTAGGTTTTTCAAATTGTGATTTGCAGCAGTTCATTAATTCTCAAATTGTAGCGTAGATATTCTTGCAACTACGGCTAATTGTAATTGATGGTATATGAAATAAGATGATTAGCCTAAATGAGAATGTGTTGATTTTTTTTTGTAGAATAATTCAATACATTCTTAGTGTAGGTTATGTGAATTAAATTCATTTCGTATTATTGCAATCACATATTGCAGACGGGTGCAATTAACGACTGTGTTTGTTAACAAAACGTTGTTGTGGTTGGCGCGTGCTTTAACAATAATCTTTCAGAGCGTACATCTATAAATATGTTATTTTTAATTGTAATTGAAGCGAATACATGCTTAAGATGAGGTAGATTTGAGTGTTGTTGGTAATTTATTGTCGTTTTCAGTTTCACCCGAGCGCGGGTCGTCGTTCGCTCACCAACGAGCTTTACAATGACCTCAACATCTCCTATTCATGATTTTTTCGTCTTATTTGTTTATTTTGTGATCAGATCGTTTCGCAGATCTCGGCGAAACATCACTAATGATGCAATCGTTTTTGTGGAATTTTCATTCAATTTGTATAATAGTATGTCTATTGTGATTTTTCTTCATCTTAATGACGCGTGTAGGGATAGTCTGAAACACATTTTCCGAGTAAACACATTTGAATGTCAGACTTGGCTAACAGTTTCGTTTTAATTTTTATTTTCCACGATATAAACACAATAATTAGTACGTGTAAATTCTTCGTTTTATTGCTAATTAATTCCATTTATATGGAAATTAAAATATAATATATAATAGTATTATATTTAAAAAAAATCTTATGAAAGTTTCGTAACTTAACTTTTCGGATTGAATTTCTATGCTAATTTCGTATTAATTAAAATGTTAGTGCATACATTAATATGTATTATTTTTGGTTTTTCATTGAATATCATTCTCCTATTACATTTATCGATTTTTTTCCGGAAAAATTTTAGCAAGGTTGATGGTTGTATATTTTTTAGATTGCACATTTTCTAAATAAATCGATAAGTTAACCGTGAAATTACATTTTAAACTCTCTCGATATCGACTTTACACATTGTATTGCGGTAAACGGACTCTAATTGATGTATTCTTTCATTGCTGTTATTTATCGGACACGACACTTTTTATTTCTTTATATATTTTCATCGCCGATTTGAAACGAAAGCACGTGAAATAAGAAAAGTTGGCCTGAATACCTTCCGTATCTAATCTAGATAGATAAATGTGTCTCTTTGGTGTAATTTTTCGCCAATTTTATCTCTATATGAGCATTTTTCGACGTTGTTACATACATACATATTATATGGAGAGATATATTTTTAATAATATTTTACCGCATACCCACACGTTCCGACTTAACAAATGTTTCCGTATATACGCGTTTATTTCACTTGTGACGTGACAGTTGATCTCGGATGTTCGTTACATCCTATATCTTATATTTTTCAGTCTTACCTGCTTATTTATATACATATGCATATACTATAAATATAATTTAAGCTTAGGATTTATCTCACGGATGGACATCTACGACCTTTCAATCCGCAGTAATGGTGAATTTTAATATTGGCAATATTGAACCACGTTCCCGAGAGTCTCGAGAGTCGAGACCTTAGTTGGCCTGGTCTTTGACTTCGTGGTTGTGATAATGTGGAGAACACGGAGCAAACCGTGAGATTACTTTAGTATATTTCGCGTCGTGGAAATGAACAGATCAAAACAAATAACGGTTGTTACCATTGTATTCGACGAAGCTATCGAACCTTTCAACGGTTGCCTGTAATGTGAAATATATTCCAAGTTAATTTCATGTGAACTATTATTTTTATGATGAAGATGAGACTCGTTTTGCCTACTTTATGGTTGCATATAGATTCTGGATTTATAGCACTTTGTATACGGTTAGTTTGCAGTTTGCGCTCGACTTACATAGAACTTTCCGTATGAAATGTACGTATACTCTCTGTAGTGTAGACATTGAATTAGAATCTGGAATTCCCGTTATCGATTCCCGGGAAAAATCGGAACGTTTCGATTCCAGTCGCTGTTCTCGTTAAATTTTTTTCCATAGCACATTTTCCTTATGTAGCGGCGAAACATTTGTAACACATTTTCTCGCATTCATTTGCAGTGATAGAGTTGTAAATGAAATTAAGCGACATTTCTTTACGGATATGCACACATGCACATGCCTACGGGATAATTCGTGGTTCTTTCTGTTTTCTCCATCAGCATAACCTTCAATTAATCTTAATAATTTTCTCACGTTGATTACGGCGGATGTTTGTGAGAACATTAACCGCGATCAGCCATTTAATATACATGTACATACGATACATATTCGTATGCGTGAAATTCGGTGAAAAAGAGCATTGTGCGATTTTGTGTGAAAAGGTATGAAATGTTCCATACAAATGCTCCAAAATTCCATTTTCGCATGACGTACGAAAAATAAGCTCAAAGTAATTTCAGAACAATGCCGTTGCAGGTCTATAAACTACACACTCATTCGAACAAATAGAATATCACGTTTATGATGTATTATGTATACATACATACATACATAACATGATTGATGTATTTTATTTATTGATTTTAAAATTTGCATCGTTTTAATTGTTACGTCCCATTACTGAAAGTTGTAATGATACATATCACCTGTATTTTTTTGATAACCGTTATTGATATATACATATGTTAATATATCTGCACGCGGAAAGTATCGCAGACTGATTCGATAAAGAAACTAGAACGCCATTCAATACCATTCATTGTACAATCATGCAGATAATTTTCATTTCGTTTTATGTCTTAATTTATACCGTTCATATTCTCATTATTTAAGAATTATGCTGTGCATATAAATCAATTACACACATATGTGTGTGTACTGTATTCATATATTTATCAAAAAATTACAAAATTGTATAAAGTAAGTGGCACAAAAATGCCTCAAAAATCTCCATGGTCCCTAATAAATAAATTTTATTAGCCATATTATGAACCACCAATACAGTCTCAATGTCTCTTATAGTTAATTCATCCATATGTATCGAGAATTTTCTTGTTCTATATTTTAGAATAAGTTGTGTTTCTCCATCTGTAGCCAAATTATATATTATATTACTAACAGTATTATTAGTATTATTGCTCAGTAGCTTTTATTAGAAATATATATTTGTTATTTTTTTTAGTACGTCTGTCGCTGCTGGCAAGATCTGGATGGTTACTAACCCTTTGCCCGCGGATGACCGCTATAAGGGTTGAATCTAGATCGATCGTCTTAGAGTTTGCCAAATTTGTCAAATTTAATTTTTGTGACAGATCCAATAAAATCAGCATCCCCTCCTTCTTTCGCAAATTCTGCTAGTCTAAATTTGTTGATTGTTGCAAACATATGCTTGCGGTTTCTTATTAATATCTGTATGTATACCTTGTAAAATGTGTTTGGGCATGTTCATAAATACACAAATATGTACATATGTGTATATGTACACAGTTAGCTAAGTACATACAGATAGTGGTGATTTAAGATGACAATATGGCATATGTACATATGTATGTATGTATATGGAAAAATCTATAAATTTAAGATAATGTGCTTATAATTGCATAGATTGAGTTCAATTTTTTCACGTTTGTGGGCTTCTACGGTTAACACATTCTTGCCGATGGTTCTTTGATTGATCCTGTCTAAATGTCACTGCGACAACTCTGATTAGTCACACTCTTTCATTAAAAAACCTTGTAAATATTCGAAGCCATCATTTATTTTAAGGCTTAATCTTTATTGTTGTATTTTATTTCTATCATCATATATATAATATCGCTATTTTGTGTGTCTGTGTATCTGTATATCTGCGATAACGCTCACCGCACTATAATAGTCGTTTCGATTCGACACACATACATATGTACGTTACAGCTAAAACACAGCCAATAAAATGTACCAATATAATACGAATATAATAACAATAGAAACAACTTCAATATATACTGTTTGCTTCCAATTTTTCCTCTAGGGATAAGTCTCTGAGCATTAAGCGTCATCTATTGAAAATTTATTTATTTAATTATATAATATGTTGGTCGGTAGGTAGTTTTTACCATTTTTTTCATATTAAACAATTAAATATAAATATTAAATTAAATATATTTAAATGGTATTTGAAGAAAATTCGACCGCGTGCGGATCGAACATAGGACCGACATATTTCTTTTATTTTTTTATTTATTTAATAACTTAATATATGCCAACTTCCATACGATGATATTTCATTGGGTACAACATTAGTTATTCACAAATACCTTCAATTCATAGTGCATTCTAGTATGAAAAGACGGTTGTATTTAAAGCGTTAAATTTTATAGTTTGAGTATTATTGTAGGTATAACCATTAACTTTTATTTTTTAGATTTTATAAAACACCGTTTTTTTTCGTAAAAATGAATGAAGTTAGTATGTATCCACATATGTATGTTGTGAAATGGATTTAATCAGCGCTACATGCATATGGAAAATAAACGGGTTAGGTTGAGTTGCTCTTTGTTCTGGTGGCAAACTGTGACGGCGTTTTTATATGTAAATATCGACGCATCGGTGTCTACATTACTACCTGAATGGCGTGAAGATACGTGGATCATCATCGTGTAGTTAGCCGGCATTTAATTGTTCACTCGTCCATTGTCCGTGCTCTGAGAAATGGACCGCAGAGGTTCATTGTCGCGATTGTGCGTTACACTTGCAAAAGGGTGTGCTACGCATGCATCAATATTCAATGGTATTCAATGAACTAGTAAAGAAAAATCCTTAATTTAAGTGGATATTTGTTAGGAAAACTGAGCATTTTGTATAGTAAGTTAATTAATAGTAGTTCGAATCAGAAAAGAAAACTTATTGTTTTATTTTTATTTTTGTATTTTGATCATTGTGGCGCATTAGCGACTATCTGTAATGCCATAATGATCCGAACTTGATTAAAATAATACTCTTACATATATTTTATTTTATTTTTAAAGATTTTTTTACGACAGTGTCTTTAAAATTGCCCAAAATGACACTGACCAAAAATTTAAACAAAAAAATAATTAAATAAAAAGAAAACATTCATAAATAGGAGAAAAAAACACAAGAAAGAGTACGATTAACGTTTTAAAAATTGTAAACAAATTAAGAAAAAAAATCAAATTTAAAATATGTATACATATGTATCAGTGGTGTGCGGAGAAATTCTCCTTGTTTTTGTCGCACAGCCTTACTTACGTGTATGCGAGCAGATCGGTGGACAAGTTGTCCGTCAATTAATTTTGTTCTACAAAGTCAGAGAGCTTAAAAGAGGTTGAAAATAGTGAACCGTTTTTTGTGGGCAAAATTAACTTGTCTGTCGATCTATGGACGTCACCTAGTCCCCTTGTATCCTGCTTGCGCTCACGTAAGTAAGAGTGCGACAAAAACAGGGAGAATATTTTATTTTATTTTTTTATTTTTACATCGATATATACCAGTAAGGCTTGACAGGAAGACCCCAATGCGCCTTCCTGGACAATTAATTACAAATAATGCAGCATTTTATAATTACATAAATTACTGTATTTCCAGAAGTTGAAGAACACGAAATAACAATTAATTAATCAATTACAGAATTAATCCATTGAGACATCTATGGATTTAAATTTTGTACATAATTTTTACAAATTGTACATACAATAAATAGAAGATTTGTGACAACAGGAAAGATGATTTTTTAACAATTTTAAGGAACCGTTTCAACAATGATCAGACAAAATTGGAAAACTCTGATAAGAAACGATCGATTCGGAGTCACAAAACCCCCAAATCTAACCAGCAGTATAGCGGATCGAACCCACTGATCACTTGGTGGTAAATATATACGCTACCGTTAAGCCATACTGCTGGCTATGTATATATAATATGTAGATCACTCATATGAATATTATTACAATTAATGTGTACAAAAAGTAATCTTATAGTTATCACAAGTTTATAATAATGTAGGAGATCATGCTGCGGCTATTAACGGAGACATTTACATGTTTATTTGCATGTAGACGGCTGGGCCAGCATGCGTGGTGTAAAGGGGGTAGGAGGCGATGTGACGGGGACCACGAGAGCTATGCATGCTGAATCTGCTAGCGACAATAGCCTCGGGTTTGGACGTGTGGTTCACGTATCAATTCCATTCCAAACGTATTTGTTGAAATATCAACGGGTACAGCACTAATAGTTAATAACTTTTATACATTTTATATTGCTGGATTTAAGTACTGAAAACACTTTGATAGTCGATAAATAAGTATTAACAAAATAAGAACAGGATGTTCTGTCTTAATTACTTGAAGGAATTTTACAATTCATTTTCGTTTTATGAGCTATGAAGCTCTTCGTGATGGTATTTGTTCAATTCGAACGTACACAGCGAGGAATGAATGTGAAGTTGTTTTGATTTTTCGCTTTAGAAGTGATTTATAAATCAGTACTATGTAACGTTATTGTACTATTATTTATAGATAGGTATATTGCCAATTTATGAACGGTTATGTTAGCGCGCGCGCGCTTTAGCGGTAATTATCGTTTATTCTCGCTACAATTTCACACTAAAATACCTCGCAAAGTTGTGGAACCGCGCGCAAAAAATAAGTCCAAATCCTGAACGGATTAAATTAAAAAAATTACACTGATGGTTAAATAAAAAAGTCAACCGTGGTGCGAAATTCGTTTCTAATTGGAATGGAATAGTTTCAAGATTGTCGGATCGAGCGTGTCGAACGGTAATCGACAAATGTAACAAACCGAAACGGATTCGTCGATTGCTGTGAGCTTTTGCTCGGATTTGACTTCATGCGCAATCAAAATTTATGAGAAACAATTGACAGTTATTCACGACATTGGCCAAATTTCTAGTATAAATATACAATACTTATTATTCGATTCGAAACAATGTAGGTATATACTTTTTCGTAAATTACACCGATTCACTAACAATGTACCTATACAATACAGACACGGCTTGTGATCCACTTACCGATGATTTTACTACGTATGTATGGGAATTATTTTATTAATTGACAGCTCCAAACGCATGTCAATGTCGTTTTATCGAATTAAGTTCAGTCGGTATTGATTAATTAAAAAAAGTTCAAAAGTTACATACATGAAATATTTTATAAATAAAATATCCATCCCTGCCAACCGTCTCGTGTCCAACGAAATCGTCTTTCAGACCGTATTCGTTAGGCGGGTGGTAACCTCATGTTGAGGGTTTTATAGATTGACTAAATTGACTTTTAAAGCGGCTTTAAATATCCTTGGCAACCTATTATATCTTAAGGATTATGCTCGATTAGTTTCTCAACGGTTCTAATTTATGATAAATGTATCTATTGTCATTAGGATTGTATATAAATGATTTATATTGTTTCACGGGTATTAAATGATCAAATGAAGATTTAAGTTTCAGATCTCCCTTTTAGTTTCCAGAAACCCCTGGAAACCTACTCGATGATAGAACTACAATATGCACATAGGTACATATTTGGGTTTACAAACACCATTATATTTTATATTTGCAATGATGTATTCGTACGTCTCGTTTCCGGAATGTATTTTCTGTGCGGTTCATTCTCACATAACATGGCCCCATGTCTAAATGACTTAATGATGAAAATAATGCCGACTATAAATTGTTCGACAGTAATAATACACTAATGAGTGAGAGGACTGAAAAGTCTGTTGTATGTACTTACATTGGCGACCATAGTTCGACATAATGAAGTGGAAATGCCACAAAAGCTTTTTCCATCACACATCGCCGTACATTTTTAAATGGCTTTCGAGTAAGCAATATCACGCTACCGTTATGAAGGTCCACGTGTCCCATTTGTGTGTTCCCTTTCAATCTCATTGGCATTCGTGCGTGAACCTAATTCATTTGACGCGTAACTGTTGCACTGATGAGCTCAGACTTCATACTATTATAAAATAAAATTAAAAAAAAGTCTGCAACATCTTCATATTGTACCCGAGTACATCTTGCAATTTAAAATCGAAGATAGTAAATTTGCAATGCATCATTCGATTTAATTGATCGAAAATTCTAATGGTATTGAACGCTCCGCGGTGCGTGAATATTTATTGTGTATGTTGTATGCGGGTAATAAAATTATAAACGCATTTAAAATTGTAATTTCTCGCGTTGCGTATTGTTCGTACTTTCGTTGGATAGGTAATATAATTGCTGCAATATCACAGTTACTAAAATGTACTCGATCGAACTACAAATTACCTTTTGCATTATAATATATTCATCTCAGTTAAATGATCCACCGCACGCTCGCATGCATAAATATAATATTATGTTTTAAATATTCATGTTCGTATAAAGCTTGTGGGTGTTTCGATCTAGCGATAGCGCACTTATACAGTTTGTTCTCGATGTTCTCAAAACGCGCATATATACAACTTCCTAAAGCAGGGGAGCAGAATCTTTTTTGAAATTAACCGTTTGATTATACTACATATATCTATTTACGTGACCTTGACACTGATTCTGATTGGTTTTTGGTAGTTGTAATTTGAATATAGGATTCGGAAGACTCAATTGACTGAAACATGCATACATACCTATGTATATGTATATGTAATATGTAGTACAAATCGGACACAAATAGAATATACACATGATTTGATCTGTGTAGACATTTTAAGATGGATTAGAAAAGCGAATAAAAAGTGAAAAATTTATCCATTAATGGAAATAAACCTGTATTTTTAGCATTTTTCGATACAATATATGCTAATTTGTGCGATTTTCACTTTTTTTTGTATTTACTTGTGTATTTTCTCATATTACTACAATATTTCCTAATAATTATCATTTTATGTTATTTTTTCGTTAGCTTTAAATTGTATGTATGTATTTTAAAAATGGTGTTACAAAGTATTGGAGTCTGAACATTCTGTTCGCTACAACATGTTAAAATGACACACGAAAATGCTAAAATTTAAAAAAGTAGATACTGAATAAAAATACCTGATAAAATTTACTGAATTTTCTGTCTCATCTTCGAGGAATTGTTAATTCATTCTGGACCTAAGTTTGAAAGCTATGCAATTGGAATTTGAAAAGCAATCAAATAAAATTAATTAAAAACATTGAAATTATATATTGATTTCACCAGCTTATTAAAGAGTTTCATTATAATAATCAACATGTTGTAACAGTTTTATGTACCACATGATAACAATCGTTATATTATCTATTTGAATGGTGAAATGATCACAATTTAAACAAATTTCGGTATGTATGTATTTAAATATTTATTTTAAAAATATATGTACAATCCAAATAGTGTTCAAAATCACCAAAGAAAAGTGAGCGCAGGAAAAGCGTTTTCTATTGAAGATACCTTTCTGACTTATGGTTTTCATCTTTAGCTTTAGTTTGAAATAGATAACTAACTTTTAAATTTAAATGAATATATTAACTATGAGGTGTGGCTCATATGTTTTATGGTATTTCAGCTCTGCAGTGCATTGTTTGTAGTACGCTGTTTATATTGTAGCACATTGTTGAAAAGTAAATTTGCGCTTGACCAACAATGGTATTAATAAAAAATATATTAATTTACACTCGATCGCTCTGAAAGCTTTTTTTCCCTTCGCTTTTGGCCGAAAAACCAACTTGAATGGCAAATAGCTCGTAACGAGTCCTCTTTTTGCTCTCAGATGCAATCCCAAACTGGGATGATCTTGTGCCGGATTGCGGTCGTGGTAACGAGGCGAAACCGCTTTTGTCCGTCGAACATCCTCATGGACCCACCGCGTAAATAAAATATGCAAAAAAGTTGCAGTAGCTAAACTCTAACAACCAGTTTGTACGCATCGTCGACGTTCATAATGGCGATGCACTTTTCATAGTTGCAGCGGATATTCTAATGACTTCCATCATAAAATCGATCTCGCTTCCGGCGGCAGGCTTTGCATTTTTCCATTGCCGAGTTGAAGATGAATTATTTCGACGGTAGAATAACTTCATTACCAGTAGGTGTATATTTACGTTTTATACAGTATGCGAGCTTACGAGGAAGCAGCAGGTGGCAGACAGCCACCCGCTTGGTGCCATCGCCGTGTTAAATTGCCAACATATCAAATTATTTCTTGGCTACCATTGAATGGACCTACGAGTACCTAGAATGCCATTAATGATTGCGCGTCGTCATTTTGTTCGATGTTAGGATGTACGAATGTAATGTTGACGGTTGTGTGAAATTGAATTTCTTCTGTTTTATACTACAAGTATTGGATTTCCAAACATAAGTTGGAACGTTTCCAAACATACGTTAACGGTTCTATACAATCAGAAATTTATTAAATTTAATTATTATCATACATATACATACATACTTATGTGCGGGAGTTGTATGTATGTATGTACCTATAAATATGTACATATATGTGGTTGGGATGTAACCAATGGGTCGTCGTTAGAAAAGTATTTTCTCACGGTGTATCTCCTTCAGTATAGACATTTAATTAAAATAAAACAACCACAGTCTATACGCTTGCTAAATCTTCTTTTCACGTGTTGATAAGATTTTGATTTGATTAATTCAGATTTCAAACTACTGATTTCATCATGGCTATGAAACTTTTTCTGAGACATTATAAAGCTTTATGTCATATATGAGTCTAATTTTCAGTTCCAAAACCACTATTTCAGTTTAACTTGATTCACAAATTGTACAACTTTTAATTTGATATGTCCAGAATCTCGGAAAAATAAAATGAACTTATTAAAGGGCCACCAGTATTTTTAAATATTGAAAAAAGCAAAACATTATATTTAATGTTTTGGGAGATATTTCTCGAAATGAAGAAAAGTGGACTTTCGCCACTTTAAAATATTATGACTCATATAATGCTATTAAAATAATGCACTTTTCTTTTAGATCTTCTATCTGTTCTCTTTGTTAGTGAAAATTTTAACTCCGTTCAAAATATGTGTAGTAAAGGCTTTAAACTATAGGTATAATACATACAGTATTTCTCTTTTAATGAACCACATATGTAGGTACATACATACATAGAGCATCCCAAAAGGTTCACGCTCAGTAAACATTGTAACGCGATGGCTACTGTGTCGTGTTTGTTTATTTATTATGATTTCGGTTAAATATTTCCCATACGGGTAATTGCTTTCCTTTAGAAAGGGTAAACGGTGTGACACGTTTGAAATGAAAGAGCAGCACGTCGTAGACTGCGGAGGATTAATGGTTTCAGAAAAAGTCTCAGCTAATAGTATAAGTGTAGGTTGGGCTATACCTACTTATGTACCGAGAAATAATGGTCTGTGGATGAAAGCGCGCTGGCGCGAGGTCACAATAGCTCTTCGTAGATGCTGGGCGAGCTTAGCGCAAGAAGTAAAAAGAGAACAAAGCTTTCCGGAGTCGATGAACTTTTCTTCATGAGGCTTCATGAGATCTCGGTCCGACCGCGGAAACACCAACGGCCGCAGCATCCAGGCCTCGCAGGACCTTCACACCTTTGAAAATGGCCGGGATGGAACGAGTATCCTACTATATTGTACTCGCATTATATTTGACGATGTTCAATTTTCTTCGCATACAGTTTTCCCAGATGTGGTTAGCGGTTCCGACATTCTCAAAGTAAATGTTTTGGCACGCTTTCGACCTCTCGGATACAAAGTAAAAAGCTCGTTGGTTACATGATAATTTTGTCTATCGCTAATATTACACTTTGTGCTATGCTGTCGTTGAAAAATTACTCCAACGTATCAAAGGAAACGTTTACAAATATATTTTCAACTTATAGCTATTATTTATATATCTATCTGTAGTCGGATATAAATAATAATCGTAAATTTAATAAGTAAATATATATTATAAAGTATGTATGTACATATCGTTAAATGAATTGACTCTAACATTCACTTTGGAACTATTTATGGGCTTTTATTATATGTATGTATGTATGTATGTATGCATGTCATCATCATTCTTCATCATTCACAGCCATTCGCTGTCCACTCCTGGATAAAGGTCTCTCGAACATTATTTCATTCGTCACTGTTTTGAGCAACTTTCATCCATCTCATTCCACACATTTTTCTGATTTCATCCATCCATCTCCCCTGTGGCCTTCCCTGCACCCTTTTATTTTCTCTCGGGTACCATTCAAACACTTTCATCTGCCATCTTTGTCATTATTCTAACCCAAATATTCCGTTTTCTATCTCTCCTCGTTATGTCAAGCATACAGCATCCCATACTTCTTTAAGTGCACTGGCCCTTATGCAGCATTTTGGCGTTCAATGGCTAAGTTTCGCATCCATACATCCAAGATACATTGATTGAAGGTTATTTATTAAAGGCACAGTGGCATTTTTAATTGAATACGGCATTCAAATGCACTCCATCATAATAATAATACCAGCAACATAGCTTAGTGGTTAGCGTATAATACTAACAATCGAGGGGTCACGGGATCGATTCCTGGCTCAGAGTAGCTGGCTATAATGAATCTAAATATGTACAAAGCATTCTCAGCAATAAAAGCGAAACTCCTTAGATTTGACAATTTAGTAGTACATTAATTTTGATGTATGTGCTTTGATTATTAGATGTTGAACAAATGATTATATAGAAATGGTGGATTTTGTTTTATTTATTCAATTAATCATGCACACTCGTCTTACATATTGCTCCAACGCGACGAGTGCTATACATATTAAGAATTATTTTAACAGGTACAGGTACACCCATTTATTTAACACGATATCTATGGTTAAACTATTAACAGCCACAGAGACATGTATATAAAAATTTTTTGAAGAATTTTCTAACCAGCAAAAATTAAGATGCTGAATAGCTCTAATTTTTGCGAAAGGGTTAGCACTGGGTTGCCAATTTGTTGGAACCGTTTTAATGAAATCAGATAAATCGGCACACTCTGATAGAAAACAATCAACCTTGGAGTCACATATCCAAGGTCTGGCCAGCGACATACGGGATAGAACCCATGACCACACAATTGAAAGCATTACATGCTAACCATTGATCTATGCTGCTGGTTTCTAAATTTTTCATTCTATTTGAAGTATGATAGTCCAAGATGGTATTCATAAGAATGTGATAATTTCAATGAAGAATCCGCTATGTAAAATATCGTGCGATAATCGCGTTTGATGAATGAACTTTTAATGCAGATGAAACTGTGCATAAACTTGGGAAAATCGCTCCGTCTAGTTCGGATAATCAAAAGCTGATTAAATCATGTTCATATTGGCAATTAGTTTTTGCTCGAAAATAGCTTATTTACCAGACGTAATTATTACCAACGAAAATTTCCGTCTCACACTATCGTAAACAATGCACTTTTATACAGTGTAATTTATTGCAAATACACTCCACAACGACGAACAAAAAAAGCAGACAATGTTCGCGAACCTGACCGTCAGAGCTGTTGAATTCGTGTTCGCATACGCTAATTAATGAATTTATATCTGAAATAAATCGCGTCGTATGTGATTTTTTCTCACGATACGTGTTCCGTTACCGAATATTCCGAATTTCAAAGCATCTATCTGCCTGCTGTACAGTCTCATGTGCAGCGTGTAACAATTATACCTGTACATTATAACTGTTAAGCCACTCTTCTCAAAGCATTCTCATACATTTTTACATCGTTTATCGGAAAACGAACGAAAATAAATTTAAATGCAACGCAAACAAGCGCCAAGTTGCAATTTAATTCGCACTTGAAAAATTTGCATATTAAAAATAAAATACTTTTACATACATACGTATACTCGTATTTTGATTATTGAGTAATTTGATTCTACATTATGGATTGCGAGGCGATGATTGCCTGACGATAATCGATAATCACCTCGCGGTAGAAAAAAACATGATTACACACTCATTGTATATCACATTGTATACAGCGTCATTGAAAGAGATGTCCGCGCATTAATTTCAATCAAGTTTAGTGTAGTAATTGAACGTTCGCCGTATTCGATCTGACACTCACTTTATGCAATTCACTTCGCGACCAAAAGATTTTAATAAGGTGCGTAGGTACGAGACTGCAGTTAAGGTATGCGTTTAATTGTACGGACGATTTCGACGTTACGGGACCACTCTTGCGACGGGTTGCGTCTTTAACCGATAAGCAAACTTCAATTGGAGGTGATATCTACCTACGGTAGTATACTATGTACATTTCAAAGTAACGGGAAACACTACCGATTCGTTATTGCGACTATTCGATACGTGTGTACTTACACGCACTTACAAATGTAATTTCGACTTTGTGAAAATGATACCGTTCTTTTATCGTATTGTATCGAAAATCGTTTCTTAAATTGTTGGGCTTTTGTTGAGTTTTCAATTTAAATTCCTAGTAGATGTAATTTGTTGGAATTGGTTTAAATGCCCACACGGTGAAGGCAATGTTTTTATTATGTATGTATATGTATAAATATATTTATTTGGTTTAAATTTATCAAATTGCTTAGGTTGTAGGTTTTGTGTTAAGGTAAACGTCTTTTAGTGCTTTATTGGCGTACAATTTGTCTTGAGCTCGATCTTAATTGAGCCTAATTCGTAATAATGAATGCATTTTAAATACTATTATTGATCTAAAGTGGAATAATTGAGCCTAATTTGTAATAATAAATGCATTTTTTATGGTAGTTATATAAGGAAATACTATTAGTGATATAAAATGTAATACTATAATGAAGATTGATATCTACATACATATGTACCTTGTATATTATTAGGAAATATTTTTTCATCAACATGTAATAGCTGTGATATTTATTGTACGAGATCTTAGGTTTTTCTAAATCTTATGCTGAATTTATATGAAATTTTCTTTTATCCATATAATTTTCATGAAAAAATGATTTAATTTTTATTTGTATAAATTTTCTATTTGTATATATTTTTTAAAGGAATATAAATTTTCTTTTGATTTAAAACTTCATTATACTTTAACGAGTATTAACGGTTTCAAAAAAATATTCTAAATTAAAGTTTCCGCTAAAATTTGTTAATTTTATCACTATTATATTCACGTATGTATGTATGAGAAATATCAACTTTAATTGAAAATATTCACTTTACGAAATTGCATTGAAATATTGCACGTTAGTGTTATTATAAAAAAAAAATCGTGAAAGTTAACAGTTTTCTTTTGTATATAAATATTTTAACACTTTATAAAATCACAGTTGTATGTATGTATTATACCGTGATATAATCGTATGGATAGAACAGTTATTAGTTGGTAAAAAAATATGTATATGCAAATGCGCTCATCTGCTTGAGCGAAAATAAAAGTACACTTTTTTCAAATAAGTAAAGCGTGCAAAAACTTTTAAGTTGATTTTTTTACAAGGTCAATAAGATTTGCAAAAAATGACGTCCATTACGATTTTATAAATTTGCATGGCGACATTCGCAATATAGAAATACGAACGGGACTGGAACGGGAACAGCATTTAGAGGTCATTGTCGCGACCCGGACGGAGGTCCATCGCGGAAGAAGAAGACGTGATCCAAAATAATTAATAAGTCTCGCAAAGCGAATCGTAAAGTGTCGCGTTTGCGTGAAAAAAGCATCCGAAATCGTGTAGCACACATTATCTTAATCGTCGGACAACGGTCGACATCTATATGATCGCGCTATATGAATGAATTTTTTTTTGCATCCGTTGCAATTAAAGCTCGACACGATTTGCAACTTATTGGCGCGATTCGGATCGAAAACGAATTATTCACAATGTTAGATTGCGGCGGCATTACGGTAGTTCACGTCATAACCGGTTCACACTGACCGCATGCACCACAGCGTCATCTCAATCGAGACCGGTTGCATTTGCAAAATGGGGTGAAAACGTCTGACAGTTGCAATTGCATTTGAAATTAGTTTGAAGTCGATGCGGTACGTTGAAAAGCTCTGTATGCGAGCTTATGAGCCTTATTCGACAATTTCCGTATGCTTTTCCTCATTGGTATTTGGAAATACATATTTTAAATCTCAGTCGTAACTCATATCACTGTTTAGATGATGCACTCTTAAAGAAGTTATTTTATATCTAAATATAATAAACATATTAAGATTGACACTTTCAGATTATGTTTACGATTTATGTTTTATGAGTAAATGTATAATATTTGTAAATCACAATAAAAGCTTCACATGCTTGCGGTAAAATGTGACTAGATTTATGAAACGGTAAGGAAAATGTTTACAAGTTTGAAGTTGTTTTATAGGTTCGCTTCAGGAAATGCGTTTATACTGGAGCAATATTGTAATTTGAAAAATGCAAATGTAGCAATTATGGTCTTGTAAAAGATAAACGACTTCGGCTACGAACTTATATTGCATTATTATTGCGAAAATATTTTATAATCTGGTTGTTGTTTTTTATAATTGTCATTAGAATTTCATTTTTGTCTTTGGAAATAGATTTAAAATTCTTTTTGTAAATAAAATTTAAGATTTTTGTAGGAATGGAGTTTCAGCTTGTACTTACATATGTACATTTCATTAAGTTGATGAGCAATTTAATAAAAGCGCACAAACATCTGATTTTATTTATGTAATATAATATTATTCCCGGTTTCGGGAAGAATTCGGTAGGCAAAGATAAGACCGAAATTTTCGAGATGTAGACCGATTAGAATTTAATGCTTTTTGTAAGAGTTTCCATTGTTTATTTTTAGGATAGACTTCCACTGTCTGTTATGCCGATAGTCTGGTGAAATGCTCCACTTGTCTCGCTCCGCAGTTTCGTCTCTAATTTTGATTTTTTACTTTTTTTTGCTAAAAATGTCTAAGGTGTCTACGACTCTAAGCTAGTAAACATATCTCTATTCGGCCTGATAATCGTGTGATGTTGCGGTCGCGATCAGCTGCAGTTGCGTACAACAAACAGTGTTCGATGGCTTCTCGGTCTGATTCAGTACAATTTGCCTGCCGCACCGTTCTTGACTGTTATTCAAGCGGACCTGTTACTGCCGATGTGATTTTCTACCATTTTAGCACTTTGGCTAAGTCAGCTTTCGCCACTTTCATAATAAATTTTGTTTGAAAGTATACGACACGACAATCCTTTGTTTCTGTATTCTTGATAGCACTTACGATCTTTTAAGTACGACATAAATGTTTTTTGACCTTTCTCATATACAAAATCAATTTAGTATTATACTTCTACATTGTAGAGCTGCATTTTGTAAAATGCATGGTTCCGTTAATCAGTTAATTGATCCAATACATGTACGTTGTATGTGCGTTGGAAAAAATTTCTAATGGAAACTGTTACTATGAAACCTAATTGAAGTATAATATATAATAAGTACTTAGATACATACATAATGTATGTACATATGTACGTATATTAATTCTTTCAAATACTCATAAATTATGTATGTAAGTAAGTATATAAATGTATGTAAGTAAGTACCTACATATATATAAATTCTTCATTAGTTTTGATGACATTTTTTTATCATTGAATATTATAATTATATAATAATTAATTATGGCACAAATGTATATTTGTATATTTTGGTGATGATATATGTGAATGTATATAATATGTTAAAGAATTCTTATTTTGATGAAATTTATTCTGAACAAAAAAAATACTAGATAATAGATATGAAAATTTCGACTTTGAACAGTCAAATAGTGAAATCAAAATTTCTAATTGGTATTGTATACGACGTTGAAGTACAAATAATAACGCATTTAATGTATGTAAATTTGAAAAAATAAGCTTTATTTATTTTCGTATGATAATAAAATGCGTATACTAAGCGATAGAAAACATACATATTGAGCTCTCATATATGTATCTCATAAACCGAGTTTAGAATTTTTTGATTGCAGATGTAATGTGTTTATTAACGACCAAAATATGAGTTTATGAATAGTAATAAATAGCATATTTTTATTATTATTATTATATCTGATACGTGCATATGTACATACGTACGTAGATATACTGTAAAATAAATTTCACCGAATTCGATTAACCTATATGGGACTTGATTTAATGGTTAACAAAAGATCGATTTTATTTACTTTTTTATTAGTATTTGATGGGTACCGTTTATGATACATATTCGCATTGTGCTTTCAGAAAAATTGCATTTATATATGTACGTACATATTTCGATGTGCACTTAAGAGAAGCTTTCTATGCTATTTGATATTTTAAATTAGTTGTATACAGCATCTGTGCATCTTTTTCTATGATATTCGCTGAATCGAAGTGAAAACCGTACGACAGTAATTGCAATCATCTCGTGTCGAATTCGCTTTCGCTTCTTTTGAGTCAATTTGTCGTCACTTTCAACTTTTTATCTCAACGTAATATACTAGTTTTTAAATTAAAAATCGAAATTGATTACGTACCTCTTTTTTAGTCTGTTCGTTGATCTTGACATGATGCGTTTGCGGCTTCAGATCCAGCTCACCCTCTCGCCCGTCGATGTCTGTGGCGGCAGTCTCCATAGGACTCGTACCTTCGGAAGTTGTCGATCTTTCAGTAACACTTTCAGACACTGACGCTAAATCAACCAAAGTTTGCTTTTTTATCGCAGCCGTAGTACTGCTGCTCGCTCCTGTCGTTTTAGTAGTGCTTTCTGTCGGTTTCGATTTGTAAGCGGTAGTGGGAGGGTTTGTTTTGCTCATGACGACACTGGGATATATTGTGTAGTGTTTGTGGGTCGTCTTTTGAGTGTTGGATGCTAGTTTTGTAGACGTTGTGATTTTTTGAGTGGGTCTCGGAGATGTGACTTTTTGGGTTGCGTTTTTAATTTTTGGGGTAGTACTCGACGGCAGTCTCGCTGAAGTTTTTCGCTTCGTTGTGCTCGTCCCTTTTTTGGTCGCTCGACCTTCTTCTAGGGTCGATATTGAGACCTGTGGTGTTGTTGATTCTTGCGTTTCTATTTTTGGTTCTGTTATGTTGGTTTTTGTGTCGTTGAATACGTTCGATACTTTGGGTGTGCGCGATGAAGGGAACGACGGGAAGTAGTAGTCCATGAAAGACATCGACTTTGAGTTTCGTCTGGGTTGTGCTTGTTCGTGGATTTGGAATTGGGGTTGGTTCAGTTGGGATATGCTGTTCTTGTGAAAGACTTCGTGCACGTGTCCTATTAGGGGTTGTCTTGGTTGGTGTTCGTGAGCTAAGATGAGGTGGGCCAGCAGCAAAGTGGTAGCTGCGGCTAGGAAGGGATGAGGGCGCGATTCGCGGGTTGCCATGTCTGCGGATGATGCAGATGCAGATGCTGCAGCAACTGTGTTGTCGGCGTGTCTGTTGGCGATGCCGTCGCCGACTGAGGGTCTCGCGGCGGCGCCGATGTGTGCCGCCCCACTCACCACCACCAGGAAAATTCATTCTGGTATGAAATGGAAGTTTGCGGTACACCGCTTTTCGCTACGTTTCTTCAGTGTCGAGGTTCAACGATTCTCATTATATCGGGGTCATTACCGAAACGATTTTCGTTCACGAATTTCCAAAACATCCACTCGAAATCTATGTAGAGAGTTTCTTTCGTTGGTGTTTGTAGATGGGTACGTTCGAATGGACGCCGCCCGCTGGTCGCGTTGAAAAATCCGTCTATTAAAAAGATTAATGAAACAATACTTAAAATTCGTTCACTCTCAATTCCATTCGTAGGCTTTTGAAGTCAAAGTGAGTTAAATCGAATTGAACGAAATTTCTCTATTTGTTCCCGTGAAAAATTATATACTTTCGCGTTTTATGAATGTACCTACTTCTTGATACTGCGTTTCCTGCATAATATACAATGGGTACCATTCACCGGCCCGGTAAAATAGCCCTATTTCCAGACAAATTAGGTATTTATCACCACAATATATTAGAATGCCCATCTCTAAAACATTTCGCCCTGCCCCTCTCTGAAATAGAAAAAGAGTGTCCCTCTCCGAAATCCGCAGATTCGGCGTTCGCCCGGTAAATCAAACGTCAAATAGGTTGCCAGTAACAAAAATAAAATTTGACAAAAATAAATACCGACCCTAACAATCTAATCTTAAATTAATGAAACCAACCCTAACGTAACCTAACCCTTTAATAAATAACTGTTGGCTGCTAAGATATTATGATGTGTTTGGATGGATATTACGATGTGTGAATATTACGATTATTTATTTATTTATTTTATTCTAAACAGACCATTGTGGCATAACAGGAATTCCTAAAGCGCCACAATGGTCAAATGATTATATTACGATGGATATTATATGAGAAGAGTGGGAATGGACAGGAGCGGGGCGACGCGCTATCATCCAACTGTCAAAAAATATAATTTCACTGATAGGGGCCAGTGAAAATGTAATTGGATATGATTTCACCGAACTATACCCATTAAAAATGTAACTGTTTATGATTTCACTGAAACGTCAAATTTTATTTTTGTTATTGGAAACCCGTTTGACGTTTGATTTTCCGAGTGAACGCCGATTCTGTCGTGCGACCTATTTTAGAGATGTTTGACATTTGTCGTGTTATTTATTTTACAGCCGTTCCAAAAATATTATCCCATATATAATTTTAAATTATTAATAGAGAGAATTTACTACTATTCCGATTAATTGAACACGAATTTTTCCCTGTTTTTAAAAGTGTACGATGCTTTTAGCGTAATGCTAAAATTCACGCATGGCTATATGCTCCTTGTATGAGTAGATATGTATATAAACTTTCTATTAATACTGGACATAAAATTTACACTAGTCTTAGAAAATTACTTTTTTATTACGTACATGTACCGTATGTATAATATTTCAGATTAAACATTATTTTAGATTTTGCACAATCTGTAATTTAAAAAAAGTTTGTATACAAAACATGAGTTATGTATTATATGTATATCAAAAGTAAATCATTTACATTTTAAGGTAAATTATGTGCCGTGATTCAAATCTGTGTCCTATTTTGTTCAAAGCTCATAATCTTGTGTAAGTGGACTAGAATTTCATTTATGCAGTATACTAATTACTGTTATTATTCGTATCGATGATGTTCTTTAATAAAATTTGAGATCGATGTTTATACAGTTAAAAATATGTTCGTATATAATATGTACACATGCAAATGCGCGACTTCAATAAACAAATAATAAAGCCATACAAAAACGAGACACTCCATATATAATATATAAGCAGGTACATTATACATATTCCCGCTATAATTTGCACATTTAAATTTATCGCTATTTTCACTTTGTATGTATTTGTAATTATTACATAAATTAACTAATATGTATGTTTTCTTGTTTCAGGTAAGTTTTCTCGTGCCTAATTTTACTATCTACTATTATTAGTGGTAAGTGTTTTACATACGTATATGCTTTTCAACAAGTATTTTTCAAGTACATATTTTGTAGGTACAGTAAAGCTTTTTTGAATAATAATGCGGATGGGGGGGGGGGGGGGGTTTATACTTATTCTTGCAAAAAGCTGTTTTTGTAAATTTTCATACGTTGTACACCATACACTTTTTATTTAATCGTTTTATTGCTTTAATTGTTATTATACTTATACTAGTGAATAGCCCGATGAAATATCATCGCATTGGTATAAAAATATTATATACCCGTATAAAACTAAAAAAAAAAATCCGGAACCGGAACCGTTATTTTCGTAGACTCTCATAGATAGTTTTCAATTCTTTATTTGTAATAATTTTCAATTCTTAAGTTAACGTTAACAAAATGTAATATTTTCCGATTATACACAAACGGTCATTGACCTCGTAACGTTGAATATTATTATTACACATAACAAATTACGTGCATATACATATGATGTGTATTTACAACACGTATTCTGGGCGAGGATATGGCGTGCGGTGCGGGCTCGTGAGAACATTTCGTTTGGATCGGAGGGTCCGAGGTTCGATTCCCTGCGCCCGCGGTGAATGAAATCAATTTTTTTCTCGAATATCGTCAAAATATAAACAATTTAAATTTAAATTTAATTAAAAATAAATCTATAAAAAAATGGTTCAAAACCTCGCTAAATGAAATTATCAAAATTACGTATTTTTATATGGCGAGAAGGAATATTTCAATTAATGTTTAAAAAAAAAGACGAAATGAAGAATTGGATTTGGCGTGCTGTACGTGACCATTAGCTCAATTTAGACCTATATTCCGGCTATTTGGGGTGATCGGTTCGAGTCGCGACAAAGTCAAATTATAAAATAATATCTACATATATGTATATATTAGATACCTAATAAATAGTCCATATAACAATGATCAATTCATTGGGTTTCGCGAAAACACGCTCGTTGATGTCTTCTAAACGGTTATTCATTCGATAGTAATTTTTAGAGTAAACTTTTCCCATTTTACATGCATTCGTATATAGGATTTACTGTATGTATTTTAAATTTGATGAATAGGAACCGTTATAGATGTGTTTATTCAGGCATAACAAGATTTACTAGTTTAATATGGTATTTGAATATTTTCCGTTCGATTCATTTCTCCGCTGACATAATATACTGCAACTGACATTTATAGTCTATTGTATAAAATGACTGTTATATGAAGCTGTGGATGCACATGTTTCATGTTGTATAATGTCAACCCTACGGTGGTAACTGATTGTGAACACGATGCTAGCGTCGTGCACGTAGACTCCTCTCTTTATTTTTATTATTTATTTGCTTACATACTCTTCGTTTCATATTGTCATCGCTTAAACTCTCGAATTCTATTGAAATATCTTCGGTGCGATACTTAGATTGTACGTGTATAAAATTCGATTCTCTATAAATCAAAACCGATAAATACGGAAGTGAGACAGTCATGCATGTTTCCCACTGTGTTAAGTCAAACGTGATGGTATCGCGGGCTCGTTCTAAACGAAACGCGATACTACGGTTATATTATACGGAACGGCTGCATATAATAAGGTCAAAAATTACCTATCTCTCGAACTCCGTGCATATCTTCAAACGGTTCGCATTTGACATTCATATTTACGTTTATGCACTCAGGTGGTTATACCCACGTACTTACCTTTCAAGGTCAAAACTTTTCTTTCACTTTTTTATTTTCGATCATTAGTGTAAATTATATCTTGCGGGCACAATTGTTTAATTTCGTTCGGTTCCAATTCTCGCATTCTACAAAATCAATTGCAACTGCGGACCGAAAGAGAGATGAATATGACTGGGCATTCCGGATAACCCAGATGCTTTTTTCCCAAGGTTTTGGTTAATTCAAACGATTTTAATCGGTCGCAATCAATCCGACTCTGCGGGCCACTTCCCATTGTCACTTCTTTTCTTTTGTTGTCTCCGGTGTGCGAAAATTTGCACAAACGCTGAAATTGACCGAACTCCTCGTGCAATCCGATAGGATGGCTCAATTATCGCGAACGTGAGAATAATCCGTCGGACAACTGTATTTACATATTTTGCTTACTTAGACATTAATTTGACATTCTTCGAGATGTGATACTTATCTCTTGTTCGACACGCCGCTACAACACTGTTCAACAACGATCGCATTTAACGCATGCCTCGTTTTTGTCGATTGACGCATCGCATCCGATCCATCAAAACCCCGGTCGTTATTATTTCAACGGTTCATGTTAACGTATAATATATATTTATTAAGTGAGATTTTCCGGCGTGTGCGTGTGTCGGGCCGATGCAAATTTGCACGGATGCTGCCTTATGCAAATTGACCCTCGAGCTCGCATTATAAATAACCACCGCAAACTACCCAAAAACGCAATCTCTTCTCACTGACATGACTTACCGTTACCGTATCGACCTAGTGTCGGTGTAAAAATTACGTCTTTGGTTTAATCGTCGGTGTCGGTTCTACTTTTGCGACCTCGTAGACAGTGATGTCTCTTCGAAATTTTGTCACGTAATGAAAATGACACACCGGATTCGCAAAGCAAATCGTAAGTCAGATTTTCTCATCGGTACTGTGTTGGTGATGATATATCGAAATTTGCTCCAAATCACTTTCGCGCCACATATCATATACGGATGACCGTCTTAAAGATGTTTATCGAGACTGATGAGTTTTCTATTGATTTTTACAATGTCATGAAGGAATTGCGGCCGTGAAATCGATTTATTTATACTTATTTGTAGTTATTTGCTTTTCCGCTTATGCTATATTTTGTCGTACATATTTAAATTGAATAAAATGAGTAAAATTATTAATATACATTTTGTTATATCTATGTATTTATGTATTATCTATAGATTTATATATATAATATAATCACATATTTTATTTTATAGTCATAGTAATCGTTAAATTTATAATACATAGATCGAATTAAGAATACATGTACATATGTACGTACATAAATATCTTAATTTTCATTGTTTTTCCATTTTTAACATAATTTCTTATTTAATAATAGAATTTACTTTTAATCGTATCCTTTCCTTTTAAAGTCTATTTTTGAAATTGCCGATTTGTATGTCACTCATATGTATGTATCTATGTAGGTATGTATATTTTTATTTTAATACACATCCCAGTGTCTTCACAGGTGTCCCCAATATGACGCTATAGCCAGATAATACCTAAATAACAAACATTTTATATAAACATACATATGTATGTACATACATATGAACATATCATAAAATATATCAAAACTCGTTAAATTTTATTTAAAAAACATTCACATGCTACTCAAAAAATATATTAAGAAGAAAATAAAATAAATACTAAAAATTAAAAATTTAATACATTTAAATTAAATTAAAAGTAAAAAATATATATGAACATATGTACGTGGGAAAGTGCAAGTTCATCTGTATGGCACCATAGGGCTTTTAGATGATTTTCTTGTGCATTGAATATATAGATTTAAATAGTTGTTTTTGAAGGGGATAATATTTTTTTATATATATTGTGTTTAGTTTTAAGAAGTTGAAACGTACGTACATACACACATATATTAGGATAAATTGACGAACGGCATACAACGTGTTGATTTACAGTCTATTTTTATGTTTGATTGTTTACATCACATGGTCCTTGAATTTTTTTTATTTCTTTTCTCTACACATTTCTATAAGGTAAATAAATGCATTTTCGATTTGTGGAACTCAATAGAATGGAATAAAATCAAACATATTATCTACAATATACGTATGTATGTATGTATAACATTTTTTATGTGTCTATGTTTTATTTGTGTTGTAAATTATTGATTATTTAATTTATCGAACGACGTCTGATAAACGGATTGTACTGAAAATTTATATTGATTCGAAAAAATTTTGTTATTTACTTTTGTATAATACAAATGTCAAAATATTATGATGGTTAGTGATTTAGTTTATTAGATCGAAACGAAAACGCTGCTTATAAATGTAGATACATTCTCGATACTCGCATATTACGGTACAAACAAAACGTTTAATTCCAAAATATATTATAATATAAACGTTGCTCTGCGATAAATAGATTTTTTTATCTAATTAATTATTAAAAGCATGCTCTTATGTAATCGTATTTTTTCGTACATAAAAATTTGCATTCAACGATCAAGATTATGATAAGAAGCGAACGAACTGTTAGATATGAACGCGTTTTCACACAATTAACTTTTCGCGTAAATTTTCACATTACCTCATCTGCGAAAATGAATAAAAAAAAAATACAACCAAAAATTGTCGACTCATGAAAAACTGTTTTTTAACCCGTGAACTCGCCACGACCGCGGTAGCCCTTTCCCACTAATGACTCGAATCAATATTAGTGTCGCTTCTAAATATTTACTTAGAAAGGTCTCTTGTATGTACAGGTACTTCACGTTGGGCACGCGTTTGAAAATTAACCAGGTCGGTGTGTGTATGTACTTCTGTAATGATGATTTTCTTTCGAAGTGTGAATCTATCGGTCAATTCGGAGCTTGTTATGATGGAGTAGATTTTTCATTCAATTTCTCATTAATGTGCACGCCTATTGAGAAGGATCGTCGTTCGAATTGCGCGCTGATAGAGTTCTTTTATACGCGTTGGATTTTTTTTTATTTCCTTTCGTACGAAATGTGCGACGGCCCCGCCTCATCAATCACTCTCTGGGACAAATAAAAGCATCGAAACAAAATGATGTTTGGCGTTGCATTAGTGGACTTTTATGTGGCTATATAGCGGAATCTGGCGGATTTGTTCGTAGATTGAAGAGACCACCCGCGCCGAGCTACAAAACGCACGCAATCACAGACACTTCACTCCGTTTAGTCTCAGTCTCTCTGTGCGCAGTTGCACCAGCAGCCCTTTTATTTTTTGGACCATTCTATTATCTAGTGGCCGGTTGGCCCCTTTCGTTGCGGTGGGGGCAGACGAATTGTTAAAATCAAATTGAAAACAACGCTCTTTGGTCGTCTTCTCGAAATGTGGAGTTATTTAATTGAGCGCGCGCGGTCCGCGTTTTCTTTCCGATAACATCTGGATCCGTCTATGATGGAATTTTCTTCGTGTGTAATTTTCTCGATTCGCCACGGGATATTTTCGTAAATATTTCCAAGTAATTTTTTCGATTTTCGGTCGGATTCGTTTGTACGATTTTTTACGTTTGCTTCTTGAATGAGTCGTTAAATTTTACTAGCATTTTTTCAGGGTTTTAAAACTTAGAATAATTGAGCTATTCTGTATTATTATAAGAATAATTATCGCCAAATGGATTCACTCGCTGTATGAAACGTGACGTGAAACTGCATACACTCTTTCCTAAATTTGCATGGGACTTTTTGGGGAAATGAAAAATATCAAAGTTGCTGTTGTAATTATGATTCATTCATTTCATCGTTTTCAACTTGTACATTTGCTTTGAAAAGAATCATTTGAAATAGTAAAAGTTTTGTTTATTACGGTCATTTACAGAACATCTTATAATTTTGGTATAAATTTGACGCTATAGTATGAACCGAACCAATTATGTATGTATTCAACGATAGCTCGTATATAACGTACAGCTCGTTGATTGAGTTTATGCTAACCGCCGAGAGGATCCCGGGTTCAAACCCTGGATTGACCACGATTGAGGAGAATTTATTCCGAGTATTTCTGGAGTGCTGCTGGTCAGATTTGGGTATTTGTGCCTCCAAGTCGATCGTTTTCTATCTGAATTTGCCAATTTATCTGATTTCATCGTTGAAACGGTTCGTTATCATATTGACAAAATAAGGAATCCTAGCTGTTATTTGTCACCACTAATTGAATATGATTTCAAATTTATATATGTATGTACAAGTTATAGTAATACCATAGGTGTCGGTCAGGGGTAAAACCCGTAATGACTTCATGGAAAAATATACTTAAAAAATAGTATTATTGATATGATCATAATTAGGCTACCGCTAATTCGTAGGTACCCTCATGAATACCTATGAACATTTAAATAAGTAATAAATAAGAGGCAAAGCTAAAAGTTTTCGAGACAGATTTTTGTAGATTGTTTATGTTTAATTACATTTTTGATTTGATGAATGTGTTATTTAAATCGAAAGTTTTCAATTAGTTTCACACAATGGTGTTTTAATATAGTGTACGGTAATTGGAGTACGATTTTGTTGTATGAATCGTATTTATGGCTAATCGTGATTTAGTACCATTCATCTTCGAACGCAATCGATAAATAAACGAATAATTGATAATTTTCTTTTCAACGTGAGTGTTTAATTTACATATATCTGTTCTTGATGAAACGCGCACATTAAATTTCTCGATTTTCCATTACGGCTTACTTTTTCGTACGAAATCAAATATTTTTCTAAATTTCTAAACGACGCGACAAGTCATTTGGGCGCAGGCATTATGTGGTGTGTTTTCATAGAGATGTTCCGTCAAATTCGAGTCTTGCATTGACTTGATTATTATTTTGTTTTAAAAAAAATGAGTTAACGTTGAATTTTTGGTCTAATAGGATTTTTTGCTTTGACCCGACCTGTGAACTTAATACATTTCGTTGGGTGGCCGTATGCCGCTCTGTAATTGTATATACTTTTGTTATTTTATTATTGTTATCTTTTTTTATTATTATTTTACTTTCACCGTATATACCCAAGTTTGTATGTATACCGTAGTCGGATTGCACAATCTCTACCGCTGTGAGTGCGTGTTTTCCTAGTGCGAGCTTTTGTTTTGTTTTACGTTCATGCACATATGTATGTATGTATGCTCATTTTCTAATCTAATGAAGCACAGTCGGCTTTTAAGCGTTTTGGCGCTTGAGGTCTGTGTAATTTTGGTTTATTGTGCCCGAAACATTGTATGTATATGTATGTATGTAAAATGGCGACGGGATCGTTTGCCGCCCACGACTTATCGGAAAAGTAACTGGCTCGGTCTGTGTACGAGTACGGTAAAAATTAGAAAAAGGGAAAAGTAACTGTACAGCGGCAAACAAGGCCGAAGATTTCTCAGTGATGGCTCCGACAAATTGCCGGAACTAATCCGTTTTTGGCTGCGATAGAACGACCTCTAACCCCGGGCATGAGAGAAAACAATATCCGGGATAATTCATCAAATCCCTTCAGTTCGCCATTTTCGATGCGAATTTTGCATGCTCTCCTGTCTGGGGATGCTGTGCAGTTTAGTAAGTTCTATATTTTTACGTAGTTCATTATCTACTATGAGTTTTCCAAATAAATTTAGTATACATGTATCAAAAGTTACGTGTTAAAACCATATAAAAATTAATAATTGCCATCATTACGATCATTAATAAATTTCGATTGAATAATTTTTCAGATATCTCTCATGTCCGTAGTGAACTGTTTTGTGAACCTCTTTCAACTCCTAAATCTTAAACGTAATAATATCCCCTCTGTTTTAAAGATCCCATTTATATTGTTTTTCAGGGTGAGAAATGAGCGAGGACGCCATGAAATTTTGCATGCTTTTGTTGTTTTATTAGTTGTGTAATAATCATTCCCAATATATATTTATTTAAATCTTGGACCATTGTTGAATTACAGGAATTCCTAATGCGCCACAATGGTCAAAAATATAACAGAAAAGAAACAAAATAAATGAACTATACAGAAATTAATACATATTTATACATACAATTCATATTTGTAAATAAATACATACATACATATGTATGTATTTATTTATATATTTACAAAAACCAACCGTGAATTCAAAGCATCCCCGTGAGGCCCAAATCGAAGAATATCAAAATCGACATAATCGAAAAATATAATATATAATACATATGTATGTACAGGGTCTTCCTCACGGCACCGAAAGTCAAAAGGTCGAAAAAGCAAATATCGGAAGGCAAAGATCGAAAATCGAAAGATCTTAAGTCGAAAGATCAAAAAAAAGGATGCATGGTAAACGGTACTATGTATATATAATATACATCAGTGACATGCGGTGAAATTATCTCTCTTTTTGTCATACAGCCTTGTTTAATGTGCGCGCGCAGGATACTGGAGGAAAAGCTTGTTCCTCTTGTTTCTCTTGTATCCTGCTCGCACAAATTAAGTGAAGATAAACGACGGGGGGAGAGGGAGTTTTACCGCACGCCACTGATATATATACTAACCGTTTTTCATATGTATGCATGGTAAACGAACATTTCCGATTTGTTAACATTCGGTGCGGTGACAGTCACCCGTATGTACATATGTACGTACTTAAATATTAATACATAAGTCAAATTAATGTTACTGCAAAGTAAAGTGACGATTTTTATCGAGTTCTCTTCTTTCCACTCTCCAGTTCTCTTCCTATTCACTTAACTTGGACTACTTCTGTTTGTTTTAGTGGTTTTTAAAATCTTTTATATAAAGTCCTAGACTATTAAGGTGGCTTTTGTGTACTAAATGAATCGTAGTTATAACTTTTGCATAGTAATAATGAAGGTGGTCATCATTGCATGTTATTTTATACCACATATTGTACATACATATGTATGTACATAAAATAAATCTTTGATTGTCATAACTTCAATTGAATGCATGCTGGGCTAAGATAAGTATACTATAATAGGAACTGAATTAGAAGTGAATTCTATCCCGTAGCGTACTGTCAAAATGATAGTACGGGAATGGTGTGACACTTTATTTGTCAACGTCTACCAAATATTTGTGCGACCTGGATTTTCCGAACGGCAGACGTAACAGTTTGACACTTCTTTGTTGGTCGTCGCGCTTCTGCGACCGCGTCTCGATCCATTTGTCCGCAGTTTTGCAGACGTTTCTTTTCAGATTCGGCGATAATTCTTTTTCCGTGATGGCATTCGTTGCGTGCACTACAAATTCGTCTTTTCGAAGTACTGTATAATCCGCTCATTTTACATGTCTCTCGGTAATGTTTTGCAACAAAAAAAAAATCATTATCCACTTTACCGCATAATCGCTCACTTAATAGTTATCGAACTTTTGATGATCTTGTGCGTTTACCCTTAATTTGATTTTCATTGCTGAACGTCTAATACGATGCTTGTTTGGATTACGTTTTAATTTTGTAATAAAAATATTTAATTACTCGTAAATTCCGCATTTATCATATTAATTTTTTTATTTTACGCAATATTTTAAAATATAATTAAATTTTAATCGATTAGACGATACATGTTTATATCAATTCATTTAATTTCTTTAAGGATAGAATCTTTAATTCGTTTATCCAGTGTAATAAAAGTTTCGAATAGTCTTCCCAACAATGCAGTAATTTCTGAACACTTTGTTATTTTTAAAAACAAGGTATTTGTCTTTCTTAAACTTCAAGGATTTTTATTATTCTTCTTTTCTTATGTCTTAATTTTTTTTCTATATTTTCGTTTTATTCAAGTTATCATTTTACTGTTCTAAATATTTTTTATCTCTTTGTATTTTCTTTTATTTCGTTATTTCTCATTCCTCTCTTATTTTTTACTAATTATTATTGTTAATTTGAATGTTTTATATATTTTCTCGTTTAATTTATATATTTATTTATTTATTTATTTTAAACAGACCATTGTGGCATAACAGGAATTCCTAAAGCGCCACAATGGTCAAAAAATATAATTGTTTGACATATATGTATATGTATGTCAAACACCTTGGGTCTATCGGCTTTGCCGCCTCCCCTTAGTATTTTAAATATATAAATAAATAATAAGAATACTCAAACTCAATTTAGATACATACATTTCTTTATAGTGGCCAGTATTTTTATGGTTCATTGTTTTTTCAACTGATTTTTATCCACTTCTACCCTTGCGATTGCACAACACACACGTTAAACAGTTGAACAGTCATTTCATATAAGTTTCATGTTACAAGCTTTTACACTTTTTCATATAAATTTTTAATTCAATAATTATATCAGATTTGATTACTATAATTAATTTATTATAATTTGTTATAAGATTTCTTATGATAATGACAAGGCATGCCTGACGGTCAATAGGCGTCAGGTAAGTCGACGGGGTCGAAATTTGAAACGCGTTGTATACGATATTTTATCTCCAACGTAATGGCAGACGATACATTAACGTAGGTATATTGATGACCAAAATGAGCAATATGGCGAAATATGAAAACGATCAGATAAGAGATAAAAAAAGTCGTCTTAAAGTGAAACGTAAAGGAGGTTTGTAATAATAAAATAAAAATGTTTTTCAGAAGTGAAAAGTTGACCTCAACTTGAAGTAACGTACATATATTGCATTACGTTATACATTTTTATCCAATGACATCATCACGAATCTTTTGGCGACTTTTGTCATTTTCATCTGTGACAAATCTGTTTTCGAGAGACGATGAGGCATATTAATTGCGCGATACGCGCTCGTGTCGATGTGAATTTCAATCGTCGGGTCGTTTGTTCTTTTTTTACTCTAGGAAAAGCTTCGAATCGTCCGCTTTACTGTTGGGAAACAAATCTCACAAAGCTCTCCATTCGAATAATACGTGTTTGTGTAAGTTATTGTTGCGGTGATCAGTTAACCAATTTTCAGGTAACTCCAGATCGTTGACCGTTTCGGGGTATTGTAAAGTTAAACCCGCGTTAAATCGTTCGCCTAAATCAATTGGTCCCACAATCTCTATTTTTCGGAATCCTATGCACTTCACGGACGTTTCTTAGAATCGTTGAAACGTCCGCCGTAGAAAAAGCTCGTAATATTAAATTCATAGGAAACGTAATTGAATTTCGGTCTGAACTCATCTTTTCAATATTTTTTCGTTGGAATTTTCACGGGGTTTATATGTACCAGGTGAGTATGGGGCAAAGATCTATGTACGGTCTTGTAAGATCACACGGTGATGATAATGGCCGGGCGCGTTTCAGGTGATTAATGCATGCCGACTTCTGATGATAAATTAATGATATCGCCATCATTTTCGAAGGCATTACAGAACTTGGGTCAAAAAAATTATTAAGAATCAATTTTAGACTAGTGTGTCTCTAGATTTGACTCGTACAGGGTGATTTTCAATTTGATACATTATATGAATCTTTGTCTCTTTTTTTTATCGAAAAATACGTAATTATACTGAACAAACATTTCAAAATCTCGCTTGATAAACCGGTGGCAAATATATTGTATATTGTACGCTTTCTTTGTTTGTCGTTGAACGTTAATAAAGCACGTGGTAAATGAACCTACTTACCCAGTATTGTACGTGTTCAATATGAAACTACATAACTGTAAAGAGCCCTCTGATTGTATGATTTTATATATTTTTTGTTTAAATTATTGTCATTATTACTCAACACACGCCGTCTAATCATGTTGTCCAACTTATATGAATACATATGTGTAGTATTTTTTTGCTCTATTAGCAAACACTAAAAAAGTTAAATATGTGGGTAATTCGAGGAGAATTTTTATACAATTCATAAAAATTGTATAAAAATGAAATTGCTGTTTGATTATGGAAACGTTTATTTTCAAAATCTACATTCATAACATTTTTAATTAGCTTATGCATCTCAACTTACATGTTAAAAATATACAATCATATACCTATACATATTTTAATCAATTGTCAATTAAATTGTCACAACTGTTTAAGATTAAATATATTATCTATTTATTTGTGTATTTAGCCACACATATTAAAGTCATACATAAAATATTGAATAAAAAGGAATTCTTCGCGAACGTATTATTGTTCGAATCAAAGTATACTAGAAATGTCCAAAATTGCAAGATGTAGGTGTGGTTTTTTTGCGTGTATATATTATATATAATTTTCTTATACATATTAGTAATATATACATTTGCTATCTCATTTTTGGCAAATATATTTTTATCTTTGGAACGTAAAATAAATGTATAGGTTCCCTAATTCGACAAAAATGCATAAATATAAACAAAGAAAAACAATAACCAAGTAAAATATTATTTTTTTAGCTCAGAGTTGCAACAATCTGCAACTCTGCGAATCATTTTATTGTTTTTGTTAACATTCTTAATAAATATGATTACAAATCTGAAAATAATTTAAAACAACATCGAATATTGTGGTTTTTATTTTCGTTCTCGATGTGACTTAAATTATACGATAAATCATTAATTTCAATGAAATATACATCATCATAAACTTACCGCGGTCGATTTAAAATAAAAGATTTTTAATAAAAATAATTCCATTTAAAACAACGCTATAACTTAAATTACAATATAAAATTGATATAAATCTATGAAACGCAAAATACTAATGTTATTTTTTACACTTCTTTCTTTAAATACATATCTATTTCATCTTAAAGCTTTTATTATAATATACTAACAATCTCCTTAATAAGAGACCATATATATTTTTTTTATTAACAGTACGCAATTTGAATTTGCTTTAGATCGCGGTAACTAGACTTCAATAAAGATTTACAAGTAGAAATTTACTTTCACTATAGCTTCAATGCGTACTCGTTGTATCAGCTTAAAATATACATACATTGGCAAGTGTGTTAGCATATGGAGTATTATATTGTAATATAATAATAATAATAATAATATTAATAATATTTCTTTTAGAAAACTAATCGCTTTCTTCGATATAAATTAAGCTCTCGTACAAGTCAATGTATTATTTATAACATTCACTTATTGATGATTGGTTAATTTGTTTAGAATGGCACCGTCTTCGTTGTTTTGAATGTGCGTTTTTGTATATTTTTATCAGTGCTTAATTTACAATTGAATTTTCAAACAAATCTTACACGCTAAGACATTGTGACTTGCATTTTATTCATGCAATGAAATCAACACGTTCCGTTTGTGTCGAATCAGTATTTTGTACGTATCAGTCTCTTGATTTTAAAAATATTTCCGACCGAGTCAAGAACGATCATATGTATAAGTTGGTATTTATAAAATGTACAAAGTATTATATGTAGATGTGCTGTATCAATGCGACAATGAAGAGAATAGTTTAATACACTTAAAAGTAGGCAGTTCGTAGGTACATATATTATACACCTAGAGACGTGTAAAGTGTTGAAATTGTGAAGAGGGTCACAGATTTGAACGAACGTCTTGTCTTCGCCGCGAACGAACGATAGCGGGGAGTCACTTGGCACCTTTTGCAGCATATTTTGCATTGAACTTTATTTGATTCTGTCGAGGTGCGGTTCTGGAGGCTGCGGCGAGTCCATACAATATCCAGAATATGTTCTTATGGACTCTTCGGCGTAAGTCCTGCCCGGTAGGACTCCAATGGACGTGTGTCTTGAAGGACATACGTGCGACCGAGGGCATTGGCATAGAGTGCTTGCGTTGACCTCTTCCAAAGCTTCTTGTCTCTTGCGAACTGTGAACAGCCTGCACGGCTCTTTTCTACCGCATCTTAACCTCTAGAAACAGAAATAAAAATTCACTGTCAGTTTTTTGTAAAAAAAAAATGTTTTTTAAAATGCGTGCTTTATGCTACGAAGTGTGCTGTACTATTTTTGTACTTCAAATTATGCTTTTTGTTGACAACGCAACGGTGGCCGTAATTTTGTGTTTTTTGTATGTTTAGTGTCTGGGTCATCATTATTAGAGTAGTCTCAATTATATGTACGATGTTCCATTTTATAGGCATATTATACAGCATTCAGACGTGACACGTAAGATTTAACTGCTATTCTACTTGCGTAAGGAGTAAACATACTTTTAAATCTATTTTCGATTACACAGTTATTACAAGTCGAACTCCACTGATTCCATTATTTTATAATCCGAAAGAAAAGTTATGAATATGTATATTAATTCTTCTTAGATTGATATGCATATGTACATATGAATCTCCATAGATCAACATAATTTTTTAATTATTTTGCATATTGACTTAATTGTAGTTCGAATTCGATGTTGAAAAATTTGAGCATATAATATAATAATAATAGGCATAGTCATAGTGAAGCCTTTCAGAGCTGAAATTTCTTGTGTGAAACCTTTCATTAGAAACAAATTTGAAAATCTAGACATAAGTCAAAACTATTATATTTATAAGTACAAAATTTTAAGTTTTAAATATTTGTTGATTTAATCAGGTTTTACATAAGTTTTTAAAACGTTTAGATTTTCTTATTATCGGTTTTGTTGTAGAGAGACCTCTATTACGTAATTGTGAATCTAATGTTCTTTAGCAACTATCGAAACCAAATGGATACTCACACTCTGCGGCGAACAAGCAAACGTGTACTGGTAGCCAATACGGCCGGTAGATGTCTCGTACGAATGTTTGTCTTGGAGATACGTGATGGAGTTTCTTGGACAGTGGCAATGGACGATCTGCTCGGTGGCATTTACGTCAGGACTCGATATCAGAGTCCACGTGGCGTCCCTGAAGTATCTGCATTTGGGCAGCTTCTTCACAGGCTCGCACAATTTGTACTGTCTCGTCCTATCCACTAATGTGTGGCCGTCTTCCGTTGCCAAGCTGTTGATTACAATATCGATTAATTTTATGTAATATCGTTTATATTTGTAGTATTTATCGTATTTTGGTAATAATTACCCTTTGCAGACGTGATGTCCTGGACAACGGCATTGTCTTTCAATCCATGGTTGATTTTCGTCGTATAAGTCTATTTTGTTACATACTGCGTGGGGGCTGCATATTGGTAAATCTTCCTCCGAGTTCTGAAAATGATGAAAAATTATATTGTTAATATCATTCATGTATATAATATAAAATATTCAAAATGAATAACATTTTTGATAACAAATTATGTTAGTACTGCATGGGTTTCATATATAACCTATCGTTGAAGTTTTTTTAGTGATAAGTTTTGATTTTTTAATATCACAGTTCTAATAAAAACTTAATTTGTAAATTGTGTTCAGTGCATTTGTAAATTGTGTTCAGTGCATTTGTAATACACATAATCTTTCAATTCCAATATTGTAAAAATAGAAATAATAATTTATTTATTTAAAGTTTGGACCGTTGTAGCATTACAGGAATTCCTAATGCGCCACAATGGTCAAAAATATAACAGAAAATACAAGCATTTAAGTACAAATTTATTATCAAATGCCACTACATTGCCAGAGAATTTTTGATGAAATGAAATAATTTTTTTATAAAAAAATTACACAATCGAAGTAATATAGGTAGTGATCTGTACGATCGATAAATATGTTAAATTATCGCTCTTAAAAGTGAGAATGTTTCAAATATATGCATATATAAAGTTTGATTAGCTTATGAGTATTACTAAGATTGTTAATGCATATTTTAGAATCGCGAATGATCATATTCTTGTATATATTGTCAGTGCATTACACTCTTGCTACCAAAGAATTTAAAGGCCAAAACACTAAAAAGTCGATCAAAATTTTATTATTTTACTATGTAATTTGTTTTCAATATTTTATTGGAAAGTCTTTTAAATATTTTAGTTATTCAATTTTGCATATATTTTGGCCGTATTCTCATTTTGATACGAAGCAAAATTAAATTCATCATAATCCTGTTTATGGTACGAAAAAAAAATAGTAGTCAACCTCAAAACCGCGGAACATAATACACGTTGCGGTATCAAATGGAGTCCTAATGCAAAGTATTATTATATTATCGAATCGCTTAATCATTATTAATATCCAAACATATTCATAAAACAATAACGTTTTATTCCATCGTAACCGAACCGATCGCTGCAATGAATCATCGTTTGTTTGTTTGGTCATTTTTTCCTCAGTAAGTACCCAATCTTGAGATATCATACAATTTTTCAAGGCACCATTTTTTCATTTTCCTCAAGTACGAAACGAGTCTAAATTCCACAGCTGATGATGTATAATCTTAATGATAGCCGGGTGCTTATCTAGCTAGGAAAAAGCGTGTTTAATATCACTGATTGCACGGATTGTGGTGAGCTGAAGAACACCAGATTGTAACGCTTGATTGAGGGAGGCTGGTTCGGCTGGTGACCGCGGGTAATGACCATGTGGCGTGGTTACCCGCCAGTTTCCTATTCGATTCTCATTCGGATCACATGTACGCACCCGTGTGTCTCCATCTGACCCAAAACTCTGCCACTTGTGCATTTTTCGAATCGATAATGTGCCGACAGCTGTCGTCGGAGCGATCGTCTCCAATTAGACTCGATGCAATCGATTCTGATGGGTGTCTGTCAAATTTTCAACGCTTGTACAACTTTTCATAATATACACCATAGTTTTGGTCCGATATGCCCACCTTTTGTTTTTCACGTCCGTGATTTTGTTTGATCTTTCTTTTGGTCATGCTCAAATGGTTGTGGCTGTGGAGTGTATGTTTAAACAAGTTTTCAAAGGTACGTGTGTTTATCTTGTCGAAGCCACAATTTGTACTTTGCGAGACGATTCATCCTCCCCTTGTCACGTTTTGCTCATAAACACTATGGTTTTTACCAGAGTGTTGCATCAATCGAATTATTAAAATGGTTTGATCTTTGTTCCAATTATTTGGTAAATTTCGATCGATTTTAAGCTACACACACTTATTTCATTTACTAAGTTTTTGGAGATTACCACTTCTGGTAAATGTTTCGTTAACTAACCCTATAAATACCGCACAAAACCTTAAAATCAATATCATTTAATGATTCAATAGCTTTTGCATCTCAAGATAATGGAGGCTATTAACAACACGTCACGGATTTCCCGGTGTTTAAAAACCATTACAAGGGCTTCGAATCCTTCCAAAGTGGATAGTATTAAAAGTTTATTCATTGCGAACAAACTGTTTGCTTTTTTTATGAATCCAGAGCATAATATTTACATCATTTTTCACATTGATGACTTGTATGGTTTGTTTATGTCCCGAGTCGAATACGGTCATATTACGTCATTTTTTCAAAATAAAATGTGAAGGTTTTCAATTTGCTTTTTCTATATACGCAAAAATGTACAGTTTGCGCTCTAGTTCTGGCTCTGATCGGAAGCCTAGCATCTTTACAAGCTTTTTATTATTATAAATCTAATTCTTAAGGGTGTTTGTGTTCGGACGAGAAATATATGCTATATGTATACACACGGACGGACGTGGGTGGGTGTTGTCCACCGTTTAAATCATACAATGATAGTCTTGGATGGATTAGCGAGACACGCTCCTCCTCTACCTGCCATTGATCGTCTTATAATGGAATGTGTCCGCGTGTGACAGCACAAGTGATACAAAAGTCGTCCAACACAATAAATGTCAATTTTTTGTCGGTTTACTTATATAATGTGCTCCTAATGTACATAGGTACATATGTATATGTAGTATCCTCGGTAAGTCGTGGACTACAATCGAATTGTATTGGTTTTTTTTTAACGTTGATGAATTGATTCGATTCTATGGATGTTCGTTGTAATTAGGTTGCTTGTTTTTGGTGTCGTGTGGCGTGTGTGTTTTATCTCTCGGAAGTTCTTTTCTTCCGTTAGTGGTACACCCCATGGATAACGGTAGGTGGTGATGTCTCCTCGTCGCATTGGACTTGTTTGGTCTGGTCAGTTGACCGGAAGTCTCTTCATTTCGTTATCGTACCATCCTGAATCTCCGTATCGTCGACAGGCTCAATTGAATTTAAAAAATAAGAACAAAATTCTTCTTAAACTTTCATATTTGCACCCGTATATATTATACATATCAATATGTATAAGGAAATGTGTTTATTTTGTGCAATTATCATTTTGATGTTGACATATTAACGGACGTTAATGTAAAATAAATGCATATTATGATTGACGAAGTAAGATAAAAATTATTGATTCAATTAAAATGTTCAACTTTGATCGTCTTGAAATATTTTTATTGATTGAAATGAAACGAGTTTCTGATATCTCTGTAATAAAAAAAGGTTTCTTATCGTATGTGAACATATGTACATATGTACATACATATACTCTCTTGCATTCAGTGAGATGCAAATATGCTCCTTCACAGTTCAATCGTCGAGTAAAATAGTTTGCAATTTCAATTACATATATATATGCATATACATTCGTAGTAAATTTTGTCCCCTTTTTGTATATAGCGTATAATATACGTGTTTGTATGTATGTAGATATACCTATACATTTTTTCATTTTCGTCATTTGTGATTATGCAAAAGTACTCACTTCCTTTTCCTTCAGACTCATTGAGACTCGTCCCCCTTTTCCATCCACTCGATCTTTTTATCTCTTAGACAAGACATCCTCCATTCTTCTCTTTGAGAACTCGTAAGTACTGCAGCCCATATTTCATACACCATTCACCGTTTTACATAATAAAAGGCTTTGCTCAAGCATATTCTTCCGTTTTTCGTACGAGAAGGGGGTTCATTCATATCTATAATATCTACAATTTTTTATACGCTGCGTATTAATCATTGAATTATTGTATAGGTAGATGTGTTAGTGTAACACTTGCAGTTGGAGAATGTCGTGTGATGGCCACGCCATATTTTTTCCCTTTGAGTCGCAAACACCAATATAAAAACTGCTCGTGTGTTTGTGCACCCACCTAAAAGGGAAGATAAGGTACAAAAAACGGGAGAGGATGCAAGGTGTTGGCTGGATCGTGGGAACGAACTGGGAACAGAGACCGCTAACGGAACAGAGGGCACTTTCGCCGGAAACTTCCTAACTTTCGTTATAAAAAAAATGAAGCTCTATTACGTTACATATATACCGTTTTTTGCTTTACACATGCTTCAGAAGGACGTTTCGCTTTTTTTCCAACGATTCACTTTTCGACAAGGCAATCTTCTTTTGGGTTTCGTTGACTTTGATATTGAAACTTTTCATTTAAATAGATACATAATTTTATCTCAAATTCAAAAATATATTAATAGCAAATTCTATAGATATTAATTATGTATTTTTGTTAAATTCTGAGAGGTATATGGATGTGTGAAAAATATGTGGTGGAAATAAGAATAACAATGACACGAAGAATTAAATTAAATAAGAATTAACAATGACACGAAGATACGTCTATCATGACCACGAGCACGTTCCGTGCCAAACTTTTGAGTGTGTTCATACCATAAAGATCCAAAATCGTACGCGAGTTTTTTTAGATAGTTTTGAATCTTTTCCCTTGGAATGTTTTCGGAGACATTTTATCTGTGTATTGACATCGTTTTTAATGTGATCGATCGATATATATTGTAGGATAATTCTTATACTTCTATTACTTCCTACGGTATAAAATCTTGGAATTTTGTGAAGTTTGTATACGAATATACCATACTCGAATATTACACAGCATATTGATAAGAAAAAGTCAAACTGCAAAGCTTGCAGGTTTCACTTTTCACACTAGTTTTTCTTTAATAGTTAAATTATGTACGTATGTATATGTATGTATATATTTATGTATATGATCTTGTTGTGCCAGCCCTAGTCCACAAGAAACGAAACGAAAAAATAGAGCACAGGTGTGTGAGGCTTTGTACGAAGGTCTCGCCCGAGCCTTAACTGAAACGACACGAGAAAAAAAAAGAACAAAATCACGAACGGACATCCGGGCCGATCCTTTATTTCTTAAATATGCGCATATTATGAACCTTTTTCGAGCAGGTATTCACAATATATTATATACGCGTGTATTCTACGATTTGTTCGCATAGAAAATCGAGCTTCTTATGTAAATAATGGGCGCACGACGATTCCTGGACTTCCGGTGATTATGTTCGTTTCCTTCTCGGCATAATCCCTCTCGTTTTTATTATTTTTTTTGTGTTAATTCACACGTGATTTATTATGCGTGTGTGTGTGTATGTGTGCGAAGAGCGACGTACCCTGGAATTGCAATTAAAAATAATGTATAACGATATAATTCACAAAAGAACATGATCTTCGGTAGGTAAGAAAAAAAGGTGACCGGAAATCGAGCTGGTCTCCACGCCGACGATGTTGTAAATACATAAAAACAGGATACAATAAGATCACTTCCGGTTCTGGCAGCCTTCTCGTTGGCTATTCTCGAGAAATATTTATGTTGTATACATATGTGTGTATGTATGTTCGAGGAATTTTTATTTATTTACTTTGGCCGTTTGTGAAGACGCAAACATTCGTAAAATCAGCGTCACCAAATATTTGTTAATTATTTTTATTAGTAAAAAGTTGAATCGTTTGCTAGTTGACTTTTACTAAATATTACATATATCATAATTCAAGTACAAATATGGTTGCATATTTTATCAATTTATTATGTATGTAGGTAGATTTCCAAATGTTTTAATTATAATATTATGTACATTTTTTTTCGTTTTATAACACGACATAACAAACATAAGTTCATAAATATTCTAATCGGGCCGACCTTCAAATGTTTGCTTTGTTCGTACGTTCTCAAACATTTTTTGAAAGGTTAACGTCAACAATGATAAAGCAATTAAGGTGCGGTATGGCAACTTATAAGCTTTATTTTGCCATAGCTCATTTGAATGATTTTTTTTCTAAAATCATTAATTTATAGCTAGAATATAATATGATTTTGAAACACAATATCAATAATGTGAATAGTCAACCTTATATTAGTTATATATGACTCAATGCTGCTATATATTATCTACATATGTATGTATTTGCTACAGTTGCACTTCCTTATGCTTTATATACATGTATGTGATAGTATCAGTTGTAATATAATTTGACTAGTTGGAATATATTCCATCTGAACTGGTACCAATTACCGTTATAGTTGAAGTGTATTTTCAGTTGTAATTATTCCGTCTAACCCACCGAAGTTGATTCATATGGCGAATTACATTCCAACTGGTTAAAATATATTACAACTTTTATTATTTTATTGCATTATTGAATTCTAAAGCATTCGTAAAAACATCAGAACTGTCAAAAATTAACTGTTATATTGCTGGCGCACATTGTTAAAAATGTATTTGTACTTGTAAAGTTATAATTTAGTTGAATTTTATTCGAAAATGATTTACCTAAAACGTCAGTTGGAATATATTACTACTGAAAATACATTTCGACTATAACATATAATCATCGGAGTAGATGTATTGAATGTTGTTCATTCGGGTATTCTATATATGTATGTCTATATATTTAGATACAATATACCGTTGATGATATGATAATTCTATTAGCTCACAGTTTCTTAATTTTACATTATGCAAACGTATTCATAAAGATAACCAAAAGCTACGGTCCATTTTAATGAAGCAATATCTCGTTTCTAATGCCTACATGTTAAATAATATAATAGAAAAGGCTGAGTCGCTATCAGCCCATACGGAGGCGTTTAAATAACGAGAAATTATCTATCCGTTGGATATCGATATAAAAAGAAGACGAAGAGAAAAAAAAGCAACCGTTGTGCAACGTTTGAGAAGCGGTCGAGTGTCCGCTTTTATGAATGAAACGGCCGCATGAATGGACGTAGTAAATGTGTAGCGGCCGTCAGCCAGTGGCGGCGCGCGCTCTACAACGCCACTGGCCTACCTGTCCCAAATTTATTTACGACTCTTTTGTGACTCGCATTTTATTATCATATCTACGTATATACGTATATCATTCTTTATTTTGCGTTTGTTATTTTTCTATTTTTTTTCGTCACTCGATCGCCTCCAAAAACCAGTTCTATGGGCCGGTCTCTTTTTCGTCGTTCTTCTGCGTCCCCGTGTGGGACAATTCGTTTCCGGAAATATACATACAAATATATGTATGTGTATATAGATAGGCATCTGAATTCGAATGCACTTGTATCGAATACATTACGTACTAGGTGTGATTAAAAAATGAAGCAAGTGGCGCGTGTAGGTATGACGTAAAAACTCAAATGTCAACGATGGTTATTCTCCAATAACGCTTTTTTGTGTTGGATCTATACACGCTGGATCTATAAAATTAACTTAAATTTTGCCAATTTGCAGTTAGAGTTATGGTGATACCAAAAATATCATCTGCAACCACCCACTACTGGATGAAAGTCTCTCCAACCCGGTTCCATTCGTCTCTGTTTTGAGGAACCTTCATCCATATTTTTTTCAACTTCATCTACCCATCTTCTTTGTGGCCCTTTTTACATTCTCTCAGGTATCATTCGAACACTATTTTCATCAAATCTTCTAACTACTTGACCCGATCACTGGCATTTGAAATAGATACATAAGTTGTTATTTATATAAAAGTTAAAAATCCTTTATAGCAGTATATGTTATACATTCATTATTTTCTTTCATCGGTTTATATTTGAATTGAAAGTCGCCTGATTGACGAGGGTTGTTGAGATCACATTCGCTTGTGGTTTTGTCGTGCATTAATTATATAATTTTTTGATCGCATTTCGTAAGCAGGATGTGTAGTCGACGACTTAAAAATCGACAGTGAATTGTAGATTGCACGGCACTGTATGCTTGTATGAATGTATAGTTATGCATGCGTATTGGCACGACAGAAAGTGCGTGGATAACAGTGAAGTCGAGACTTGGAATGGGTTGTCGCAGGAAGTCAACCAGCGGGTGACCGCTACAGTTTTTGTGGCGACTCCGGCTCCATCAGACCAAGTAGCTTCTTGTATATACCGTATTCTAGATTTATAATGTAATATAAATAACAGATCTGGACGACGACGCGGATAAACATACGAAATGTTGGAAAAACTTGGCTCGAATCGAAAAATATTGAGATCCTTCTTGATAGACATAAATGAAGAGCCTAGTATGAGCAAAATGTTGTAATGAAATTCAATGCCTCGAAGTTTTTCTTATTCCACGGTAGAAAATGATGCGAACAATAACTATTAAAAACGTATTGGAATATAAAATATATTAAATTACTGTTAGATATTAATATACATATATGTAAATTAGATGTTACTATATATATATGTAAAAAGAGATGTTGCAAATTATGATGAAGTGCATTTGAATGCAGTTTTAAAATCTAAAATTGGCAATTTGCCCGAAGAAAAACATCTTTGATCAGTGTGTCTATGGATGCAAAACTTGGATCTTAACGAGAACAGATAGAAAACGGAATACGTGTGAGAAGTATGATAAATACATATAGTTATAAAATGGAGAGAGTATACATATGTATATGTACATAGATAGAAATAGATGGGTCACGTAGCCAAAAGAAAGGACAATAGATGAATTCAAGAAGTGCACAAATGGTACCCGAGAGAATTTAAAAGGATGCAAGGAAGGCTGTAGTAAAGATGAATGGATGAAATCTGAAAAAGTGTGTGGATGAGGTGAATGAGATTTGCTCAAAACGAATGAATGCGTTTTGGAGACCTTCATCTATAAGTGGATATCGAATGGCTGTAAATGATGATTACGATACATTATAAAGAGTTCTCAATGAAAGGAAGTAATGAAATGAAAATTTTTATATACATTTATATATAATTATAATATACATAATACATCCTTAATAAATTTTACAAATATAAAATAACTTATAAAATCGCACTTTTTATATTCTAATAATCAATTAATTAATTTTATTAAAGTGTGAATAAATATATGCTGAGCTTAAATCCAAAAATAGTCTAGCGTTCTTATCATTTGTTTCAAATTCATGCTGTAATTGTATCATTGAATTGTAAGATGATGTTCGCAAACTATGATAATTTATAATCGTTGATTCTATTGATTTTAGAATACGTTGGAAAAGTCATCAATGCTGCGTAGTTTCTTAAAATTTCAACCAAACAAACAACAAAATTACGCATTCACTTTTAAAACAATAAAAAAAAAAAACGAAAGAATGTCACAAGTTTACATTAATAAACAAATCGACATGGAGTCATCGAAATAAAAGTCGACTTTTCTAAAACTGAAAGTGTATGAGTTGCATCGATTTCAATTACTGCATAATAACTAACAGCCACTGGATATCATGGATCGATTGTGCAAATCTTGATCAGAAACAGCGTAAATGGATGTGGACATGTGTCACGAACTCCATGCAACCGTAATTACTGACATTCAATTTTATATGTTATACATAGATGTATAGATAAACAGATTATCGAGGTTAATATAATGTACATATCTAACTTGAATCAAATTCGAATTCGCTCGAGTGGATGTCGTAAACAAATTCAATATCCAATTTCGCTCATGTCCGTTCATTCAATGGCAGTCTACTTCATTCGGACGGATAAAATAGTATTATACATAGATAGGTATAGTATAAGTAGTATAGTAGTAATAATATTATTTGTTAGAATCACGACGTGTCTGCGGAGTCTCACCACCGATAGTGACGCAAGTTCAGCGGATGTCTTCTTGCTAAACGACATTTCAACTAACCGTTTCATTTTTTAAACCAACAATGTAATCGCGGGTAGGTATATATTATACATATATACTATAAAACCTTATTCAAGTAAATCGACGGATAATCGTCAAGTTGTGGGAAATTTTTGCTATGCGATTGTTATGAGTATGATTCGTAAGAATCGGTTGCCATTTGTCTTTATTATCAAATTAAATTAGTTACTATATAAACATATGCTTCGAGGATATATTGTTCGAAATGTTGTGAATTTCAGTGTATTATTACATTATTTGAATGAATAAGTTGATAGTTTCAGTGGAAGTCTATTGACAGTTAGGTACTTATGTAACTGTAGAGAAAATTGTGTGTATATTTGGAATGCGCGATTTCAATTCATATAAATTTATATTTTGAATGAATCCGAGACAAATTGTCCTGCCATTTTGATTGGACTATTCATTTTCGCATACGTTTACATAGCATACAAATAGTCTAAGTGGGTCGAATAAATTACAACCACCCAATTCAATTTCTGCACAAAGAAGGAATGTCGGAAGCGAATTGCGAACAAATATGTGATTAATACCTGAAGAGAAAAATATTCGATCAATGTGTTTTCCAGTGATACACAAAGTCCAATGCACTCAAGTGTGGAACGCTCTATGCTCGACATAACGAGGAGATATAGGAAACTGAATACGGGGTTCAGAAGTATGACAAAGTTATTGGATATAGTGGAGAGAGTAGAGAGATTGAAATGGCAGTGGGTGGGTCACGTAACTAGAAGAATGGATGAAAGACGGACAATAAAAAGTGCTACAATGGTACTCGAGAGAATGTAAAATAGTGAAAGAAAGAAATGCCGCAAGGAAGATGGGTAGACGAAATTATGAAAATGTGTTAGGTGTGATGGATGAGAGTTGCTCAAAAGGCCTTCATCTACATAGAAATGGAAGGTGATTGGCTCTAGATGATGTGATTAATAATATTTTGTTCACAATTGATTCATTTTTCAGCGATTCATAAATAATTCGCAGAAAGAAGCCAAGCATCTGTTAAATTTGAGATAGGCATCTGTTAAATTTGAGATTGTCATAAGTAGAGGTAGGATAGTCACAGTGCTATCCATAGTTCGGCAAACCTTTAACAATGCATTTACAACCTTTGAACAATACACGGCCCCCTCAGGCTCCGGTGACTAGTCATAGGAGTGTCTCTCGAGACTGGTGGTGAAAGAATTTTGTTCCATAAAAATATTTCTTCTTTTGTTCGATTTTTGTCGACCTGTGATTTGGGATTTCCTTCTCAGACTATTAAATATTATATGTAGCTGCGTAACACTGGTAGACTTAACAGAAAGAGGATTACTTCTGACCCACACCTTTGATAGACATTAATTCTAATTTATGTCGCAGTCTTGACACAGGAAATATTCATTTTTATTCTGTTATAAAAAAAAGTTTTCTTATTTATTATATGTAATATAGAAACAGAATGCTTCAATGAAAAATTTCTAATATTTTTATCGATTCTGAGAATATTTCAGTTGCGTAGTATTTTTTTTTATTATTTTGTTTGATGTTATGGAATCGTATAAATAAAAAGAACCTTGCAAAGGTTGCCAACGTTTTATTCAATTCGCATAGTGTTTGTTCATTCACGAAAGCGTTTCGCGGGTCAACAAAGTCCGTATATATATGTATATATATATATATATATATATATATATATATATATATATATATATATATATATATATATATATATATATATATATATATATATATATTGTGACCGTGTTTTGAATTTAAAAATACGATTACATGGGATCGTAACTGGCCAAAATCGGTACATAGCGATCCGATCAGTGTCCCACGCGATTGTCTCGAAAAACAAGCAAGTGACAGCCACGTGCTACTTGGTTTTTCCTGGAACCCTCGCAGGAAACTGGGGAAATTCTCAAAACGGACAGCAGTCCGAGACAATATTCCCACGAGCGGTCGTTCGTTACTCATACGTTATTCGAGAGGCTCGAGCGGATTCTGACCCGCGTCGTTGATCCAATCAGGACTAAATGAATTAAAAAATAATAATAAGCAACGATCCGAAAAAAAGACGAGATGAAAAAGAAGCACGTCGCGCACGAAATGGCGTTGCGCGCGCGCAGGTGTTCACGACTTCAACAAAAGATCCTTAATGCCAACGCGGGAAGAAAAATGATAAGAGAAACAACAAAAAAAAAAAGAAGTGTTGAAAGGAGTGTAAAAACGATGGGTGCGAGGAAGGTTCGAGCTCGCGACCGTGTACGAGTGGTACCCAAATTATACCATGACACGTGCAAAAAAGAATTACGTCGATTCTTCCTCCTCATCTTCTTCTTCTTAGCATTAGATCTGTTCTCGGAGTAAGGCGTGTTTAGCCTCTAAAATGTGAGTGGTTAATTATTTAATTAATCCGACCCGATGCTCGCCGGTGATTCATTGCGTATTAGTGTAATGTCACTCTTTTTATTCTCGGAACGTCGTAATATGTGTGAACTGTGTATTTGTAGACAATCCGCCGAATCGAGTTGGAATTTCAGATGAAAATGCGCAAAAAATTTTCTTCTTTTCCAATTGGAATCAGATTCATAGTCATACAAATTTTATTCATGTCATGCGTTGGATTTTTATTAAATTTTTCTACGGTGTGATCTTGAATTTGTTTGATGCAGCATTGATAGTAATTTTGCTAACGATGCAAATTGTAATGCTCTATTTAATTCGGCGAATTTCAATAAATATATAAATATATATATATATATATATATATATATATATATATATATATATATATATATATATATATATATATATATATATATATATATATATATATATATATATATATATATATATATATATATATATATATATATATATATATATATATATATATATATATATAAATATATAAATATATAAATATATATATATATATATATATATATATATATATATATATATATATATATATATATATGTATATATATATATATTGTCGTGATTGGTTTCGGTCAGTCCGGATGACAAATTTTGAAACTCTATCTGGTGAGGACTTATGGAATTCATAACTTGAAAATCATAATCGAGAAAGAATATTACGAAATACAAAAACCTTGTAAACATAGGATGAATTCAAGACGATAAACGATATATAATAATAATTATTATTATTTTTAGTTGTTTGTGTATATATATGTTTTGTTTTTGTTATGTCTAATTTATTATTTTGTTTCTTGTCTTTTCTGTTATATTTTTGACCATTGTGGCGCATTAGGAATTCCTGTAATGCTACAACGGTCCAAACTTAAATAAATAAATAAATAAATATATATATATATATATATATATATATATATATATATATATATATATATATATATATATATATAGATACCGTTTGGGTCTATAAATTATATGCTGTATTAAATAATAATTGATTAATTGTGATTGAATAAATGGTGCACGATTTAAAGGCTACATCTTTGGTAGCTTGATAGAGGATAAGCTTGTTTGATTATTAACGCGAAATCGTTATTGAGTTTATCTATAAGTAAATACATACCTTCTTTAATAACTTATGTACTTAGATCTCTTCATGATATTAATGATATTCTCATAATATATACGTACAACTAAATGAGCAATTTGAAATGTAAAAAAAAAATATTTAGTTAAATTATATAATTTAACGTTTTTCGGTTTGGATTCATGATTATTTTTAAAGAAGCTTTGTGTAAATCGAGGTTTTGTATATGTAAGTATGTATAAGTAAGTTATGCTTTATGAAGGATTTGGTAGCATTATTATTAATCTTGTGTATATTTTTAACCATTGTACGTATATACTTTAGTTGTAGGCTTAATTTTGTCTGACGAAACCAAACCAAATTAATTTTTTGTACGATGTAAAAACACACTTATAAAATTTAGGAATTAAAATTGTACTAATGTTTAGTATTTCTAAATATAATAAGGTTTCTTTTTTTACGTTATATATACAAAAAATAATTCATAAAGTTACAATACTACTATATAGGTATTTTTTAATAGGCGTTCTGTTTCTATTTATTAAAATTTAGAAGATGTATATATTGTCGATACGTACATACATATGTATATGACTCGCTCTGGCGAACGCAATTATTACAATCTGTAATTTGCTTGTAACCAATCTAAATACAATCTAATTCCGCTCTGTACCTGTTTTTGACTTTAGAATTAAATTAAATTTTAAGTTCTTACATACCTACATATATACATAATATATGTCTTCATAACCATTCACAGCCATTCGCCATCACTAGATAAAACCGCTCCAACACCCTTTCATACGTCTCTAATATGGGCAACTCTCATCCATCTCATCCCACCCACTTTTCTGATTTCATCCACCCATCTCTCTTGTGACCTTTCTTGCACCCTTTTACATCCTCTCGGATACCATTCGAGCACTTCTTTCGTCCGTTCTTTCATAGCCATTTAAATTTATTTACTCTCGCCGTTACATCAATCACCTTTGTCATCCTTCTAACCCGCATATTTCTCCTCGTTATGCCAGACTTACTTCTTTGAGTGCACTGGACCTTATGCAGCATTCTGGCGTTCAATGCCCAAGTTTCGCATCCATACGTCATCACTTACAATACACATCGATCGAAGATTTTTTTCTTCAGACACAATTGCATTTTAGATTTGAATACGGCATTATTTCGCCCAAATGAACACCAGCATAAGATAATATTGTATTTCACCCGCCAACTTAAACTTTCATGACAACGGTCACCCATGCGAGTGTCGTCCGCGCTCCGAGGTACTTTCTTCGAAGAAGATTATTTATTATTATTACACTGTAAACAGGCGCGACGACCTTTTCAATGCAGGCGTGAAGTAAAATGTGAATTTCGTTGACGGAATAAGAAGCGATAACGTGATCGTTTAACGAAATCGTTACATACGCGCCTTATCGATTCGCGGCACGGCACGCGCCCTTTCGCCTCACACTGGACGATCACCGGTCGATGGATGTTCGACTTGTTTTAAATAGATCTCGATCGCGATCGTATTTGTTTTCTTATGCATATATCTGCATATTATCATAATGCATCCGCTCTACATCTGGTTTTAAGCCGGCCGTATGTCTCTCTCTCTTTCTCTCTATTGACACCGGCTCTCGTGAGTGCGCGTACAACACATTTCCTTGTGCGAAAATATCTAAAAATCATTCTCTGTGTATTTTTAGACGTCGTCGAGCGAGCAATTGTTTTCATTGAGAGATTAATTAAAACAAGACTTGGTCGGCTTCAACAGCCGCGTGACCCACATGTGTCAAACGATAAATGCATCAATATTACGCTATATTTATTTTGCATGTTATTATTGGACGCGTGAGAGAGTACATAGTAGTATGCATTTCAGAGCGTTATCTGTATGTGCGCTCTCGCTCCGGTGTCGGTTTGAGTGGATTAAGAGTTTTTATTGATATATATGTATGTGCGTTGGTGATTCATTGCATCTATTAGATGAAGCCAAAGGTGAAGACGGCGACAGTTGGTTGATGCATTCCTGGATGCATCTTGAGTGTGAGATGTTCAGCGTGTCTGTCGACACTTGAGGGATGATGACGAATTTGATCAATATACTGTTTAGGATTTTATATGAATTTCTTGTGTATGTTGGATAATCTAATAGGTTTCGAATATGATTTTAAATATGCTTGTACTAGACAAGTAGCTGAAAATATCTATTTAGAATTTCTGATGTAAGTTTGTGTTTAAAATTAACGAATGTTTCACGTTTTGAACTATTTGTTATGAGTCCGTTAAGTAATTTGCATGTATCGCGAATGAAATGTATGTATGTATAATATAATAAGAAATTGTCTGCATTCTGGTGAAAAAGTATGGTACAAGATGTTTTAGATTAAACAAACAGAAATACATCTAAAATTATCTGCCTCAACTATTTTACATCACACTTTGCGCAACATATCAAATATGTGCTACATATTAAAGCCATTGAATGTTTCGTTTCTATATTATATCTATATAGTTATATCGGACTTGATCAATTTGAGATGCTGTACTTCAGCAATTGTATCATTGCAAATTCGATTGTATTTTTGTAGGTAGATATATGTACATATATAAGATCGATGTCCATTTGACGAAAGCGTCATTATGGATCATTTACACCGGCGAACACGGTCATTATATCTAATGGCAGGAATCCGTTAGTACGCAATGACTTTTTTTTACTCAATATCGTTTCCGTTCGCCGATGTAAATTGACCATTAGCGGAGGTCTTACATACGTGTGGAATGGAACGGTCAAGCACTCACCCCGGTTTGGTACAGCGTCCTGTAGGGCGAGATGGGACGGTGCAGCGGCCTGCGCTGCGGGGACATCCTATCTGGTCTGGAGCGCACCCCTAGCGGAGCCCCTCTGACGGGCGCTCCGCCCCCCTGGAACACTTCCATGGGCAGTCTGAGGGCTGCGGCTGCTGTCAGAGCCAACTGCACGAGGGCCAGTTGCCGCCACATGGTGGTGCAGCAGCTGCGGAGCACTACACCCGAACGACTCAAGTGCCGACTGTCGACTGGCAGATACCGAGATACCCAAGACTTGGTCGCTACACTAGTCTCCCCCCCCCCCTCTGGCGGGTTCCATTCATGAGTTGAGGCGTACGCAAGCTCGCAGGTGCGCAACCCCCCCTCCCCGTGGCCCCCCTACCCTCCCCCCTGCATACCCACACAACCTACCTGGGGCGTTCATTCAATATTACCCGCGTCAATCGAATGCGCTGGTGTGGGTCTGAGTGGTCTAGGTATGTATGTACATATGTGTATCGGTTAGATTGGTCGTCAGCTTCTGTCCTTCATGTGGATAATTTTTTTGGACCTCCTCACCCTTGCTAAATTTTGTTTGTTTTTGTAAGTTTGTCGTTTTGTGCAATATTGAGTATAGCGGATTCTTGTCGTGTGTATAAGGATAATCGGTGCGGAAAAGAGAGGTAGTTTCAGATTGATTATATTGCTTTCAGAATCCGTTGCGATTTTCCTTCTAGTAGTAATAAACAATAAAGTTTTCTCAGAAATGGGTGATTCAAGAATTGTTGATGTACATACAACACCCTTAATTTTTACACGTAGAACTCGTTCGCGGCAAAATTTTTTTTTTTTATTATTTGTGGATACAAGAAAAGGTTTTCCACATTCTTTTTCTTACGTAATTTCGTCACCATCGTTTGCAGCCATTCACCATCCATTGCTGGATGAAGGTCTCTCCGACGCGCTTCTATTCGTCTCTGTTTTGCGCATTTCTCACCCATCTCACTCCACACATTTTCCTAATTTCATCTACCCTTTTCCTAATTTCCTAATTTTACATTTCCTAATTTCATCACCTTCTTTGCGGTCTTATTTTTACCCCTTTATGTACATTCTCTCGGGTACAATTCTAACACTTATTTTGTCCACCTTTCGTCGATACTTCTAGGTATGTGACCCGCCCATTGCCACTTCAATCTCAATTCCATCCACTATATCCCAACTACTCTTGTCATACATTTAGTATTTTTACTAAACACACTATTTTGACTTTATACGAAGTATCAATAGATGAATTTTTATTTGTGATCATGAGGAAATCTTTTTAATTTTATCTGTATAAGATATAACTATTAAGCAGTAGCGTAGGGTGGGTGTTGATGTTGGGCGTGCTGTGTATGAAAAACTGATTTTACGAAAGCGTAATTGAAAAATTCATGTCTAAAGAGCGAAGAATCAAATCAATGTATATAATAAAAAAATAATGTATATAGTAATAATTATAATTAATGTAAATAATAATAAAGTTCGGTTTAAAAAATAACCCTTTTTTATTTTTTTTCATACACCCAACATCAACACCACCGTACGCCACTGCTATTAAGACGTTCAATATTCGCTTTACTTTAATATATCTTTTTGCTGATCGTATTTGATAAGGTTCTTTATTGAATGTTGAACTACGTAAAATGATAATTAGTATAAAAATACTTAAGCGTTGTATATGTATAGATTATATAAATTAGCAGTTAAAGATTATACCCACTTATTCCCTCCAACGTTTTCTATAGTTGCTAATTCTAATACGTAGTGTATCCAAATTCGAGCGTAGATACATATTTCTAATACGAAACCGATAAAACACAGTTGTATGAGAAAAACTGGTAAACAGTTTTTTTCGACGGATTTCTCAAAAAACGTATTCTAATGGAAGGAAGTATGATTTTGGTGAAATCGAGTATATTTTTTCGTCAATTAAAATTAGACATTTTTTGTAGGTAGAATCGTAAAACCGCATTTCGTGGAAATAATACCTACTCTCGCATCACTTGCGCATCTTCGTATTCGGCCACGAATAATTTAAAAATAACGCGATTGTTTTTTCCGCTAACGTCTTATGGAGCACAACATCTCTGGGTGGGGTACGTCGAAATAGATTTTGTCCAATGCGTAAATACGCCATACAGGTAACGCTTAAATATATCCGTTTTGTTTGCGAATTTTTTTCACAAAAAATGTCCTGATTAGTCATATCTGTAAATGTACGTACATATGTACATATATACCGACTAAAATACCGAAAGCGATAGCTCAATCGGTAGAGCATTCGGATCGTAACTTATGCGTACGAGTTTCAATAAATAGGAAGTACATATTGTATTCATTTTTGGCAGTAGGCAAACTCGATTCAATTCTTATGGGTAGATGAGCTTTAAATACCTTATTCCTATTAGTCGGAATATTGATAAATAATTAAGAAATTTTTTTTAAATGATTTAGGCTTTAAATTATTATTTATGTATTATTCATTTGTCCTTTTTTGGATGTCAATATTGTCTAAATTAATTGTTTATCCTATCCTCCTAATCATTAGGAATGTCTTACTGTCTATTCCAGAGGATAATAGACATTCCACTGAAGAAATACTTAGCCCAAATCTATACATTTCAAAGATTAAAATGTGATAGTGATGGAGCTACTATTTACTGTAGAAAAATAGTCCATAAAATTCCAAATCTACTAAAAGATTATATAGTCACACGAAATTTTATTTGCAGGTTGTTAATTTCTAAATAGCAGAAGTAACATATTTCACATTTGATCAAATCAATATTTGGAATTGCTTTTGTCTATTTAGTTTTGAAGGTGAAATGAGTCGCAAAGCTGGTGTTTTATTTGTGTGAATTTTCTATTTTAGAACAATCCAGGGAGCCTTGGCCTACATCTAACAAACACTCAAATGCACCTTGTTGTCGTTTGAATATACATACATATGTATATGTATGTACATACATTCAAACCCATCTTATTTTCAGGTTCACATTGTATTCTAATATACACCAAGTATTATGTACATGTATGAAAAAGAACATCATAGTTTGGAGATAGTCTGTGAACGGAAAATCATTCGAAGATTAATATTTTTAGGGTTTTTACAAGAATCAATTTATTTATCATTATTAGATATTTTAATTGAATATTTAGTTTTAAAAAGTTTCAGGTGTTTTGGAACTTTTTTGGATACTACCCCAAAATATATTAGTTTACAACGGTATTACCCATTCGATTTAAACTAACAGTGTTTTAGGGTATAATTTTTAGGCCAAAAACTGGTTGTGTAGCTTTCGTTACCTTAATATTTTAATTTTAAGTCAATTTGGGATAATCTCAGTTACGAGACTCTATTGAAGAAAAGTTACGCGATACGACAGGAAACGACTATCTGTCATAGTTATCCATCTCGATGACAGTTCGTCGCTTGGTATTTCAGTCAGATTTATGCTTTATAAACTTCTTCTCGGTCTCGGACTATCCCTGTAATTAAGATCTTTTGAACAGTGTCACTCGAAGGATTTCAAAGTCAACCACACTTATTGGCTTTGACCATTTTGAGTACACTCGGTAATTTCCAAATATTAAGGCGATACACGTTGTCCACTCCTTCGATCCTCCCATGTAATGGTGTGTGTGTGTGTGTGGTCAGCTAAGGGTCATGTGTTGGTTTATGTGTACTAAGTTGGTATTTACCTTATTCTGTTGCGGTGGGTGGCTGCGAGGTCATTAGAAGGGCTTTTCCTACGCCCACGCAGACGTTCATTTCGTTTCCATTTATTATATTATTTTTCTGTTATACCATTACACGTGCTCTCGCTTTTTTATTCATAATACACATACACACACATTCTATTTTTCATCTCCAGTCTCAAATTATACACCTAAAAAAAAAATCGATTTGTTCCTTCGTTCTAACAGTATTCGTATGAAAGGCGAATTGGACTCGTGTATTATAGTATATGTATGTATTTCTGAAGCGCCGTTGGTAATCGTCTTTTTTGACGTCATCGACCAACCCTCGACATTGGAAATAATGAGAAAATAATACTGGTGACAGCACGTGGCAAGGTCGTCCTATAATTCAGTCGGCACGATCTACCGTCTCTCGAAATAGATTCTTTTATATAAGCTTTAAATCTTGTTGCTTTCAATATTGTGTCACGTGTGGGGTGAGTTGCTACCCGTGTGCAATATTATTCTAGTATTTTTACTTTATCTATGTACGTAGTAAAAATAAATGAAAATTTGAACTCGAGGTTTTGACTGACTCGAACTCAGAATCAATCACTGATCACGTTTTATCTAGAAAAAGTGTGTGTGCGTCCGTGTATTTTTTTAACACCGTTAGTCCTATCGAACTGAAACTTAGTATCGGTTACTAAAATTCTTATCGATACGATGTAAATTTTTAAGTTTACCGAAGTTTTTGAATTAAATTATCTCCCAAACCGCTAACTAAATCAGACTGAATTTTTTTACATGTAATTGAATTTATAAATTTTACCCTTAAATTTTTTAAATATTTTCACCTCAACCGGAAGTAGTACTTTTACTTTAGTTGATCGAGGTTTTTTATGTTTTTCTCGGAAATCTTTCGGCGTATTGAATTGAGATTTCATATCTGGAAAGATAGATTTACGAAATTTACGCTTAATACCAAGTTTTATAGTACATATATATAAATTTGGTGAGCATTCGTCAACCGAAAGTGGCAATTTACTCTTTCCATTCGATTTTTCTTCCACTATTATTTTCAACCCCTTAAACATGTGTGCTCTTCACGAGAAAATTCAAGTATAATCCTCGTATCAATGTGATGAAAATAAAAAAAACGCTAAATTTAATAAACCGAACGTGGGTTTTTTTCCTCTTAGAAATGTCAAAAATGTTGTGACCACAAGATTTTTTCCACAACCCAAAACGTACCAAGCTGAAAATTTTTATTTTTTTATTTATGTACTAACTTAAAGTTGATAAGGTTTTGATCAGAATTCGTAAACCGGAAGTAGTAATTTTTTTCATTATTTAATTTTTACTTTTTAAATTATTTTTATTTTCTTGATATTTAATATATATATTCATATTGATTTTAAGTAATAAAAGAAATTTGCACAAAAACTAGAAGTAGAACTTTTGTCTCGTGTAAGTTTCCCTACATTTGCACTCAATTTGTATCGAAAATGCTCTCCTAGTCGGTATGTGTGAACGTGTATGTATTATCGAATTTTGTTTTTTAACCTTCTTATATTCCTCAAATACATAAATAAATTCGTGGGTTGGTCACCTCCGAATTTTTTACATAAAGTAAATGTAATTGGAGTTTTTTTTATATTAGGTGGATTGTTTCAATGAATAATTTCCGAATTTTTTTCTGAAAGTTAGCTTAGAAATTATAATCTTTCTTCTTCTTAAAACACCATCGCATTTTAATTTGATCCACATATATACATGGTTTTAAAGTGTTTGAAATGTAGGCGTGTTCTCAATTGCAACAAATCGGATTTTATTTGTGGATAATAAAATGTGAATGGCCGTTTTTGTATGATGAAAGCCTTTTTTATTACCAGTGTTTCTTAATAAACCTAAGTAAAAAAATTAAAGTGTAACTTTAGTAATTCGCAAGTTCGAGATTGTAATTAAAATTTCAAACTTTCTATGTACCTTATTTCACTTTTCCTCCTCCAAATGAGAAATAATCAAGTCGTACTCATTTCGATAATATTTCTGTTAGATATAATATTATTAGTGCACTAATTTCATCAAAAAGCTCTTTGCGATGAGCATGCACAATATGAAAACTCTTACCTATTTGATGTGCTATTTTATTTATTACTAGCTGTATTACCCGGCTTCGCTCAGTATTTATAATATAAACCGCTTAAACATGACTAAACTAATAGTAAACATTTAATTAAAAAAAAAAAATTAAAAAAAAAATTTTAAATTAAAAAAAAAAAAAAAAAAATCAAAACAAAATCATTCAAAAAAAAAATTTTTTTTTGCCTTCTAGGGCTTCGCCCCTCCACGCCCCCATGAGCAATTGCCGTTTAGGGCTTCGCCCCCATGATCAGTTGCCTTTTAGGGCTTCGCCCCTCCGCGCCCCCATGATAAAATGCCGTCTAGGGCTTCGCCCCCCTTAGTTAATGCCTTTTAGGGCTTCGCCCCTCCGCGCCCCTATGATTAAATGCCGTCTAGGGTTTCGCCCCCATGATTAAATGCCGTCTAGGGCTTCGCCCCCATGATCAGTTGCCGTTTAGGGCTTCGCCACATAAGGCTGCGCCCCATGGGGCTTCGCCCCTTGAGGCTGCGCCCACCTGCGCCCCCTTCGGGGCCCCGTGGGGCTGAGCTCCATAAGGCGGCGCCCCATAAGGCAGCGCCCCACAAGGCCGCGCCCCATAAGACTGCGCCCCATAAGGCTGCGCCCGATAAGGCTGCGCCCCATAAAGCTGCGCCCCCTTTGGGGCCTCATGGGGCTGCGCCCCCTTGCGCCCCCTTCGGGGCCCCATGCGGCTGAGCTCCATAAGGCGGCGCCCCATAAGGCGGCGCCCCATAAGGCTGCGCCCCATAAGGCTGCGCCCCATAAGGCAGCGCCCCATAAGGCTGCGCCCCATAAGACTGCGCCCCATAAGGCTGCGCCCGATAAGGCTGCGCCCGATAAGGCTGCGCCCCATAAAGCTGCGCCCCATTTGGGGCCCCATGGGGGCTGCGCCCCCTTCGGGGCCCCATGGGGTTGCGCCCCCTTTGGGGCCCCATGGGGCTGCGCCCCCTTCGGGGCCCCATGCGGCTGAGCTCAATAAGGCGGCGCCCCATAAGACTGCGCCTCATAAGGCAGCGCCCCATAAGGCTGCGCCCCATAAGACTGCGCCCCATAAGGCTGCGCCCGATAAGGCTGCGCCCCATAAAGCTGCGCCCCCTTTGTGGCCCCATGAGGCTGCGCCCCCCTGCGCTCTCTTCGGGGCCCCATAAGGCTGCGGCCCCTTCGGGGCCCCACGGGGCTGCACCCCTTGTGGCGCCCCATGAAACTACTCGCCTTGCGCCCCCGCGGGGGTGAATCCATTGAATCGAAAAAAACAAATCGGCGCCTATGGATCGAAAAAAAAAAATCGAATCACGTGTTCGATGACGTCACCGATCTACGGACGACGAACGACGAACGACGAACGAAGGATACATACATACATACATACATATATACAAAGTCTCTTTCCAAATTATAGATTAGATACAATACAATACAATAGGAATTCGAATGGTGAAGATTATCGAAAAACTTTTCAATTTGAAACTGTCGTTGCTCATCTAATGAATAGTTGAGGATTTGTTGAAACCGAAAGATTGACAGCATTTTTCAGACAATGCTTCACACTATCCGATATTTTGAACCGTTTCGAGATATTTAGAGTTTGTGACGCCGGTCGCGAAATTTTGTACTAAATTGGCGTGAAATTCGACTAGTCACAATATTGTATCGGTCCAATAAATCGAATTATATTATCACTTTTGGTCATCTACACATCGATCGATCAATCAAATTTAGTCAGTGAACGTTTTATTCTTTGAACGCACATCGAAGTACATACTTGTATGCCATCCTGTAGAACAAATCAACGATGCGTATGTTATTTTTCATGAACATATAACGGTAGATTATACATATAAAAGTTGATGGTTTCTTGTTGGAGTTTGCCAATTTATCTGATTCCATTGTTGAAACGGTTCCACGAAAATTGGCAACCTATAATATCTCTCGCAAATTCGAGTTTATAACATGTCAGATTTGTTGATTATAATAAAAAAAATAATTGTTGCCCATTATGTAAAATGTATTTATTTCGAAATATTAGTTTGTATTATGATACTGTATAAATAAAATTGTTTATCAATGTTTGTAATTGGCCTTGTTTGGGTTTATTTGTTAGGTAAAAATAAATAATAATAATAAGCCATAGCGTAGCCCACTAGTTAAATCACTGTTTACCAGTAGAGAAGAGCGTGGGTTCAAATCCCAGCCGGAATCGAGTAATCATTTGATCATTATACGCTACTGGCAAGATCTGGGTAGTTATTAAAACTCATATCAACCGGTTCCTGCTAGAATTTGCCGATTTTTACTAACTTCTTATACGTTTTACATGGTTTTTTAAAAGCCTCTTCTATATATCGTTCTAGCTTAATTATTGTGATGGATCCAATAAAATCGGAATCCTCCTTCAGTTTCTCATAAAGTCGTTGCATTTAGAATTTTTGATATTCAAATTAAAATATGATTACCTACATTGTATTATATATAGAATGTGTTTCTCGCAAATTCATCAGTATATCGAATTTGTTAATTGTCGATTAAAAACAGATTGTCCACAGATGACGCTATTGTATTGTATAATAATTTATTTAAAGTTTGGAACATTATGACATAACAGGAATTTCCAATGTGGTAATCATACAGAAAAAATACAAATTCATACAAAATACATAAAAAACAAATAGCAGCAAAAGTTCTAAAAATAATAGAAATAGTCACAAAACAAATAATAAATTAAATATAAGGATAATAAAAATTGGGAATGTCTACATACATAAATGTCTATACACCCAGTACCAATAATATGAACCAGCCGCAAATGCAAAACATCCGAGCGAGGCCAATATGCAAGAGAGAAGACCAAATTCCATTCATACATCACATCAAGTTATTTATTCATTTAAAGTTTGGACTATTGTGGCATTACAGGAATTCCTAATGCACCACAATGGTTAGAAATATAACAGAAAAGAAAAGAAACAAAATAATAACTATAGAAATTAGAAATAAAAAAATATTATGAAAGTAATGAAAATAGTGATGAGCGCAAGCTACCAGAAAAATAGGTTAAAATAATCTCCGATAACCTACACACACTTAGGTGGAAAATATCACATTCAGGCACAGCAGCAATGATTTAATTAAGAAGTCGGATAGCTCTTGAGATAGGAGCCATCCGATAAAGCACTGTGCGGGCAGGGGTACAGCCATCAAATGACGATGTCTACCACGTATATATGTAATTATTAGGGACTATTCCAACTGTTCCAGCAACGACGGGCATGACTTTTCATCACATATAAGTTGGAGAAGGAAACAAATTAAAATACCGTGTGGCAGCCTGTTATGGCGCCCTTAGTAGAAATATATGTCTAGTAAAAATAATAAAATAAAATATATTCAGAAACGGAATATGTACTAAGAAATATTTAATGTAACGTTTAAGGTATCATGCTCAAAAAAGTATTTCTATCCATACATATAAATTATTATTATTAATGATGTTGATTCACATTAAAATGCTTTTAAGTTTGCACATTTCGCCATATCGGCACAGTCAACGTGACTAATGTTGCGTATTAAAAAGTTTTCGAATTCAGATAGTATACATAGGTATATGCAGACACGTTCTAATCTAAACGGTTTTGAACTTTAAAATAAGTGCCGCAATGCCATCATGCTTAGTTCCGCTTCACTTAAACCCAGGATATATGGCCGTTGGGACTTTTGCACACACATTATAAATGTACCAAACGTGTGTAGGCATCATTATCATACGTACAAATGGGAGCGGTACACGTATCGCGTGCTCGACATCATTTATATGAAATAATTTAGCACGAGCGAATATCCAAATTTAGTGGGTGTTATGTTTTACGGGAATAAACCACCAATGTCGCAATGCTGCACGCATTTTGTTGAATTTTCGACAGAAATAGATTTTGATTGAACGGGGTGAAGCTATTTGCGTATTATATTGTGTGTATGTAATACATACGTACATACATATGAGCATATGTATACAATTTGGGGGTGAATGTGAAATATAACTGATTGATGCTCTAGCTCCACGTGTCAGATGTCCTTGTTGTTTATCAAATTTGTTTACGCCGAGTAGCCCGAATTTGACATAATTGGGTATATTATCAATAGTCGCTTACGTTTTGGCACACAATTTTATGTATGTTTATTTTCGTTTTGGTCATATTTATTTGTGTATGTATGTGCCCACATAATTGGCACGTGTAACATATAAACATGGATGATACTGGTATAATGTGCGTGGAATTTATGATTATATAATATATATATATATATATATATATATATATATATATATATATATATATATATATAAATACTAGTGGCCTGGGTACACACAGTTGTGCACTCGGTAAAAGATCGCAATTCCGAATCAGCGGAAGCCGCCATTTGATCGGTTGACATTAACAAAAGAATTATTAATTATACCCACTGCGGTCTTCCTTAATTTAAAATTAATTGAATTGAAAAAAAATACATCATATACCTCGGAATGTCCGGGAAATTATAAATAATCGTATATACATACACCAGCAGTCACATAAAACGGAACGCTTGTGAATTTTACGACTTCGAGGCCATTTAAGGATTATCCCTTTATGTGTAGGGTTTTTAACGACCAAATATTCTAAATATGATTGTTTTCTAAGATTTGAGTTCAGTATAGTGTGGGTTTTCGAGGAGAAAGCATCAAATTCGAATTTTAACACGTCAACATGAAAAAACGAGCTCAGTTATCATTGCAGAAGAGTGTAAAAATCGCGACATTGGCGAGTTCAGGATTTTCCTTTCGGTCAATTTCCAAGAAAATGGGATGTTCTATATCGACTGTTTCGAGAATACTGATAAAAAAAAAGAGAATCTGGAAGTTTTGACCGTAAGAAGGGGACCGGACTGAAAAGATGCACATCGGAGAGGCAAGACCGTGTAATAACCAGATTATCTTTACAGCAGCGATTCAAAACTGCTGTAGAAATAAGAACAGATGTATCTTCACAATTTTCCATGGAAATCAGCGACTCAACAGTAAGAAGGCGGCTCAGAGAAGCTGGACTGTACGGTCGGAAAGCTGCAAAAAAACCACTACTAACCAAGAGAATGAAAAACAATCGATTGGAATGGGCGAAAGCACATGAAAATTGGAGTCCATCAGATTGGCAACGAGTGATATTTTCCGACGAATCAAAGTTTAACCTCTATAGTCCTGATGGTTTTCCGTATGTCCGAAGGAAAGTTGGCGAAAGGTATAATGAAATTAATACCCTTAAAACTGTTAAGCATCCTCCAAGTCAAATTGTCTGGGGATGCTTTTCGTACCATAGCATTGGACAATTGGAGTTTCTACAAGGTGCCATCGATGGAAAAAAATATAAAAAATTTTTAGAAGAAAGCTTTGTCCCATCGATGGAAAACCATCTTTCATATTCCGATGATATAATTTTTCAAGATGACTCTGCCCCTTGTCATCGAGCTAAATTGGTGAGTATTCATTTTATTTGATAGCATTGAATATAAATTATAAAATTTCAATCAAAAAACTGAATTTTTTTTTTAACTTTTTTTTAGGTTCGGGACTATTTACAAGAAATGGGTGTAAAGACACTACCATGGCCTGGCAATAGTCCCGATTTAAATCCAATCGAAAATTTATGGATGTGTATCAAGTACAGGTTAAGGAAGAACAATGTTACTACTCTTAAATCGTTGAAAGAAATAATAGAAAATATATGGTACGAAGACTTCCCAATCGAAAATTTAAAAACTTTAGTAGATTCTATGCCAAACCGAATAAAATAAGTTATAAAATCGAAAGGAGCCGCTACAAAATATTAATTTCTTTTTTATAAGATGTAAATAATAATATGTGACTGTAATAAAATTAAAAATGTATATGTATAGTGTTATTTTCATTTCAAATTTCATTTAACCGTGAAGTCAACGCACGGTCGTAAAATCTGCCCTCCATTAAATTTCTCCCCAACTCATTTTAATCACCTTTTTTTTTCACGTTTGGTGTTACAAGAATGCACTATGATACAACCTATCATTTAAATGACTTTCGGTTTTGGTTTTATATAAGATTACCGAAATTTCACGCAAAAACATGTTTCGCTTAAGCGTTCCGTTTTATGTGACTGCTGCTGTATGTACCTGTAGATAAGTTTGAAGTATGAAGATCTTCAATCAATGTGTTTTGCCAGTGATGTTGTATGGATGCAAAATTTGATCTGCTGTTTTTGAAATGCTGCACGAAGTCTAATGTATTCAAAGAATTATGTAATGCTCGGCATGGTCCGGTGACTATTTCGCACATGGTGATCTCGCACACGTCGCTAAAATCTCGATCACGGAATATCTAGCATTCGAAAATTCCGCCCACCGAGAGTCATCCACGCGAACTATCACACTTACGAGAATTCGACTGCCAGATATTCCGTATTCGCGATTTTCGCGGTAACGATTGTCGTGCGCGATTACAATGTTTGAAATAGTCCGTTTAACGCTTGACATAACATGGAATACGTGGGTGAGAAGTTTGACAAGGGTTGTTGATGTCATGGAGAAAGAGATTGAAATGTCAATGGGTGAGTCACGTAACTAGAAGATCGGACGATAGATTGACGAAAGAAGTCCTCGAATGGTACCCAAGAGAATTTAAAAGGGTGCAAAGAAGACCGTAAGGGAAATGGGTGGATGGAAGTTGCATTTCATAAAATTCTCAATTTTTTTCGAAATATTTTGTGTTCAGATTAAAGTTATACATATATTCAAGAAAGCTCTCAATGACTTTTTTTTCAAAATAATTACGGGAATGCGAATAAAATTACGATTTTCTGAAAATAACGCTTCCCTTTACAAACACTCATTTCGAACGCAACGCGCTTTGTACGACAACTTTCGTTAATCAGTCAACACTTATCATAATCGGCCCAAATAAACTTCAATAGGTGAATATTAAGCGTTTTTTTTAATAATAAGAAATTCTAAACTATGTATTCTCAAAATAGATATACATATATGAAAAAAACCTACTTTTTCAAAATTTTATTCTAAATAGATCGATTGGTTTTTTTTTAATTAATCAATTAAAAAAAAACAATATTACTTAAAATCAATGAATTTTTTGTTATGGCGTTTCCTAGATATGAATAAAGTTTTCTATTAGGTCCACCGATGAAATCCAAAATTTGCATTTATCATATACATACATATGTACATATGTATATGCCGATAACTTTGATAGTGATAAGTCGTTTCGATGAACTGGTATTCGGAAAATATATCATATATTCTGTGAAGAAACCCTTTTCCATCAATCAGGCAATTTTCCTAATGTTGATCAAGTCCACAAGCACTTACATACAAACAAACATACATACATACATATGAGCCGTTATATTTGAAAGTGGCGGAAGTCCAATAAAATAAACTCGTTACAGGCCACCAGTATTTTTAAATATTGTTAAACGCAAAACATTATATTTAATGTTTTGCGAGATATTTCTCGAAATGGAGAAAAGTGGACTTATACCACTTTCAATTATAACGGCTCATATACGTACATACCTAATACATACATAATGCATTATTTGAAGAAAAGGCCACAACTTTAGATTAAAAACGGTATTGAAAATATGCCTTATAGTAGGTATAAGATTTTTACTTTATCTATGTTTTTTTTTGTACACGTTACATTTTAATCTACCAGATGAATGACTCAATTGCCGGTACATGTTACCTGCATATCTACACACACGAGCATACATATGCACACGTAAGTGTTATTACGATAAATTTTTAATTTGTGTCGCCTGTTTTTGTGCCAATCTGTACGCAAGCGTGCCGAAAAGGCGCCGTAGAAAGTTCATGTCGATTTCGGCAATTCAGTATTTGTAGTACCTGGCGTGTTACACCGGAAGTATCCGTTTTGGCGCCGCTTCCGGCGCCAGGCGCCATCGATGGCGCCCGACCCGATAAGCTCTGATAACGCAGTGCTAATTCCTCAATACAATACTACACGTATGCATGTGCATGCGATGCACTCGATGCATGTTAATTCTCATCGTCGCCTAGGCGCAAAGATCTCAGCTCGCTGATTTTCGCGCGTCGATTTAATTACAATGAATATAAAATGTATTGTTTTTATTTCCTTTTAACATTTTATCTTAAGAGGTTTTGCTGTATCTGATCCAGTCGGGAATGCTCATATTTTATGTTTTGTTAGACAAATATTCCAAATATTTACTTATTATAACCCGATAGTTAGGCTTATTAGACGATTTAAACTGATCTTGATAGTGTGCACAGTTTGAGCTTATCTTGAAATTGTAATCGAAATATTTATTTAGGCACCAACGACAGGTTTTTTTTTTTACTAATAAAAATAAAATATTGTTTTCATATATTACTAGTGTTTATACCCGTCTTCGCTCGGTATTTGTAATATAAACCGCTTAAACATGGCTAATCCAATAGTAAACATTTTATTAAATTTATTTGAATATTCATTTGTTTTTTTATTATTAAATTGAACGTCACAGAGTCAACAATCAACAAAATCAACGAAACAAACAAATATATATATACAAACATACAAAGTCTCTTTCGAAATTATATATTTAATTTTGTTAGTTGTTATTATTTTCTATACTGATCATATACAGACTAATACATATGTATGTACTTAGTAGTCAATATGATGTGCACCCGATCCTCTTTTTGCACGGCTTAGATATTACACGATCGAAAAACAATATATTTGATTGATTTTTCGGCTTTAAAAAAAATAGATACGTATGAATGTGTTTAGCAGTAAATAGACATGTATGAATTTATTTATATACATATGTCAATACCGGGTTGACATGATGCTGGTGGCTTGGACCAACTTGGACGTTACTCGAAATTTGATTTAAATCGGAAACCATGCATGTATTTGTTACGTCTTTATGCACGTTTTGAAATAATAAATTTATTCTTTTCAGTTGATTTTAAGTAATGGAACTTATATATGTATATACCATTTTTGTGTGTGCACCTTATCTTTTTTTGCACGGTGGTCTTTAGAACGTATTCCCCATGCAAAAAAAGTTCGTAAATACCTCTACATTTTTGAGGAGGATTAGAATTGATTCGTTGAAAAAATGTACATACATATATAGATTCATGCAATGAATTTATTGGACAATGTTTTCAAAGTAGTTGTATAAAAAAATGAATATTATTTGATTTAAATTGTATTATACACACATGTTGTTATACATATTTAAATATATGTATATAGGTATATTTTCATAAATAATTTATTATTGTTATTTTTATAGGTGTGCCAATTTGTATGGAAAAAAAATAGCATTTGTTTATTTTTTCCTTTGGTCAGAGTATAATAGCATAATTATCACAAAATCATCGGATTATTCACGGAATACAGTTTATAAATATTGCTATATTAGTAGGTATAACAGGATGAACAATAATTCAAAATAAAAAAATCTTTTAACATGTGCTTATACTTCCGCAGTTGTGAGTGAAGGTCGTCTTGTTAAAATACAATGTTGAATTTAAGATCGCAACTTTGTCTTTCGTAACAATCACACGGAAGTGAATCTAATATAGTGGAACGCTTCGACGTATTTATTATATATGTATGTATGTATGTACAATGATGATTTGTAGATTGTATAAGTGTAGTAGATAGATATATAAATGCCATCTGCCTTTCTGATAATTCATGGTTTGTTTTTGTATGAACACTATGAATGAACGGAAAAGTACGGTTTCTGGTAATGGCGCTTAAATAAGTTGTAATCTCACTGATAGTTGTAAGTTCGCTTGAATGGGATGGAAAGCGGTTTTTTCTTGCGTTTTCCACTGTGTCTGATTTTATGTTGGTACTTAAGGTAAGATTATCTCTATACCTTCCTAAGTACAAGGTACTCGAAAGCTTTTAAATACTTCTCTTACGTAAACTTAATTGTGAATGGAATCAAAGGGACGTCGGATAAGTGAGATTTTTAAGACAAAAATGCGACGCGTCACCGTGTTGTTCGACTAAAAGCTAAATTAGTGAGTGTGATAAAAAAAAAAGAACAAGAACGCAAAATTATACGTATCTGTATATGATACAGTGTCGACACGATTCCTGCAAGTTTCAGGTGTCATTTTTATTTGCTGAACACGATATTGTATTATGCGATCAAGTTTGCATTCATTCAGTCGAGAATATTTGACGACATCCGCATCCAATCTACCATACTATAATTCTTTCATCGAAAATGCATTGCTTTGAAAATTTCATTCTGTCAGCGTTTTGGGAATTGATGTGTTATTAATTTTATGATTTTGTTGATGTGTTATTAATTTATTTACGTATGCAAACTTTTTAATACTAAGCAAGTTCAAGTTGATGTCATTCATGTATGCAATACATTTATATAATATTACATATTTAATTGATATTTATCTTTATTTTAATGTATGTAAGTACATACATATGTATCCGTGGCGTGCCGTGATTTTTAAAACAAGGTACTGGATATGGAAAAAATATATGTACATTGTATATAAAAATATTTTTTTGATTTTTGAATTATGATAATGTATCTTGAAGTATAATTTTTCATTTTACCTTTCTTAACAACATATTGTTTGTCTTCAAAAGTTAGTCTTTTGAATGATTTTTCGAACAAATGCAACATTCCTGGCTTCTTCATTTGTTCATTATTTAATATACAATGACAGTCATAGTTCATTTGTTTGCTCTGACCGTTTCGACGCCAGCTCGCCGTTTCCACGAAATATATTGAAATTTTTATTTTTATAGGACCTGTGCTATTCAGGATTGAACATGATCCATTGTTTCTCAGTTGCACTGTGGATCTTCAAGTGTTCAGATCTCGTTACGCGGTGTGTGTTGTGTTAAGACGCTGTTGTTGACTGTACGAAGATTATCAGTAAATTATTATAAGTAAATTTTATTATAATATTTATATGTCCAGTTCTTCGATAT